>NC_081348.1:27296745-27463263 GCF_029784015.1 Lycium ferocissimum | reverse complement strand
CAAACAACATGAAAAGATCATAAAACTTACCTTAGATAGTGTAGGAACAAGCCAGCAGTGGCAATACTCTTTCTTACACCAAACCCTAATTCAATTCCAACGGGATTTCTTGACTTAGATGAACTTTAATGGGTTTCACACTCTTGATTTTGTTGGTTTGATGGGTTGATCATCAATTTCCTTTGAATTAACATGGGATGAAGAGTGGAGAATATTCTAGAGGTTTCTTGACTTGTGGAGTGAAAAATGAAAATGAAATAAAATGAGAAAGAGGGTCCCCTTATATGATTTTAAAATCTATCACGACCATGATCACGGACTAACGTACGTCCGTATAATTTATACCGTCGTACGTTTAGCCGTAGATCTGGTCCGAAGACATTCTGGGGTCGATTATACGCGTACATACGTTTTCAAGATAATTTATACACCCGTATGTTGGGCCGTATAATGCCCACTGGTTCTGAAATCATTCTCGTTGACTCGTTTGATCTCCGATCCTTATGAAACCTTCTTGGCACTTATTTAACACCTCAATACCAATCTAAGGGACTTTATAACTCTTTTCCAAAGCATCATTAGAACGTCATTAACTTGATACTCGTAATTCTTGTCCGACACATAACATATGACTTACTTTCCTTAACAACTTTCTTTGCTTACCTTAAATGTCTTTGAAATCTCGTTTAGGGTCATCAAGTGCTATTTCTTACTTATCAAAACATCGTATACGTCATGCCCTTCGTTGGCCTATTCACTGTATGCTAACGGGAAATTTTTCGAGATGTAACATTATCTCATCAGCCCAACACATCGATGCTCTGTCAATGCTCATCCATTTCAGTAACAATCTCCATACATGGGCAGAATAGTCACAAGTAAAGAAAAGATGTAATGTTGCTCATTAGCCTGTTCACATAGAGGACACTCGGTTTAAGTTGTCACTCCCCGTTTGCATAGTTTGTCTCTAGTCGATAGTCTTCCATGTGCAGCCAGTTGGAGTATAAATATCCATTTTGGTAGTCCAAAATTAGTACATATCAACCTTCTCCATGTTCCCATTGGAAACTGCCCTCTCAATCTAGGATATATCATTCTGGTTGAATAGTTTGGCATATCTTCCACCTCCGTCATCATGTAGCCAGCTTGGATGAAATATTTTTTGGCTTTGAGTATCTTTTGAATGATCCAAGAGGCTTGCTTGGGAACATCCTCCAGTAGATTTCTATTTCTCCCATAATAGCAATGTATCCATCTAACCCAAAGCTTGTCTTTTTTGATGCATATGTTCTAAAGTAATTTACTAATTGCAGCTTTGTTCCATGTAGATATGTCAAGAATATTCAAACCACCAGCTGACTTGGGGTAACAAAGCCTTTCCCAAGCTAATAAAGCTTTCTTGGATAATTCAGTACCCCCAGTCCAAAGGAAACTTCTACAAGTGGATTCAATCACTTTGACTACTTTTTTTGGTAAGACAAAAATTTGAGCCCAAAAAACTTGAATAAAGAATAGGACAGATTTAATCAATTGTATTCTCCCTGCATATGACATGTACCTGGTAGTCCAAGACTTAATCCTATTGAGCATTTTATCCACCAGAGATTGACATTGCACAATCTTTTAGTACTTAAAGGGACTCCCAAATATCTAAAAGGGAGAGTACCTTTACTGAAGCCTAGTATATCCAGAATACCTTGCTGCACATCATTTGGTACACCACCACAATAAACAAAACTCTTTGAGGGATTTGCTTTCAATCCCGAGGCTTTAGAGAATTCTTGGAATCTATCAAATAACAATGGACTGAACTCACATCCCCCCTTCAAAATAGAAGTAAATCATCTGCAAATCCTTTCTGTATGAAATCAATTAATATTTCAGTTAATAAAGATTAAGATAAATGTTAATTATACATTGTGCAGAGGTGTGAGAGGTTGAATATGAATGGTTTCAGGAGAGACAGAGGTAGACCGACGAAATATTGGGGAGAGGTAATTAGACATGACATGACATGACGCTTCTTCAGTTTACCGAGTACATGACCTCATATATGGGTTATGGAGGACATAAATTAGGATAGAAGGTTAGGAGGTAGTTAAGCGTTGTCTCTTAATTTATTGTTTGCTTAGTTTCCGGTATCAGTAGTACTAGTAGTATTATGTTGTTCCTCAATTTCTATTACTATCGATGTTTCTTGTACTGTGGTTATTGTATTGTCTTGTTGTTATTACTGTCCGTTTTGCAGGATGTTTTGTCATGCTTTCTTTATTACTCCCACCATCCCAAATTATTTTTGAACGTATTTTCTAATTTATTTCCAATCACCCGTTTGGCCATGAGAACATTTCACTTTTTTTCCAAAAAAAATTTTCAACATTTTTTTTGAAAATCAGCGTTTGACCATGAAAATTCAAAATACAACTTCAAGTTGAAGTTGTATTTGGAAAACAATTTTCACTTTTTTCACTTTTAGTACATTCAAACGACTAAATATTATTTACAAAAATTATAACCAAACACAGCTCCATCTTCAACTTCAACTTCAACTTCAACTTCAAATTCAAAATTCCAAATAAAGGAAAAATATGTGATTTTCATCGCCAAACGCCTACTTATATAATCTTTAAAATTGAAATCCATTCTCGTAATTTTACCAAACAAAAAGGAATTTTGTTTCATCTCCAATCAGGGCTTACTGTCAGCTGATTACGTGACCAAACATGAAACTTCCCTTGACAAGTAGTACGAGTTTTCTTGCTGTCCATTCTCTTTCTCTCTCTGTGGAAACCCTTTGTCCAGGTACTTTTTTCTATAGCTTCTTTACTTCAATTTTGAGTTTTCTTGTTGCTTTTTGGTTACTCCTCACGTTTAGTCTTGATCCGTGTCAGCAGTGGATGTAAAGTTCAAATCTTTAATCTGTTTCTTGATTGATGAATATGGTTTCTTGATTGTTTTATGGTGGAAAAGAGTTTGATATTGCTGCTGTTAATTTTGAACTTCAGTTTGTTTGTTTTGTTGGTTCTTTTATTTTTCCTTTTTTCAGCTGCAAAGTCCACTTGCTTTCCTTATTTACTTAGTATGTTTTTCCTTTGTTTGAAGGTTCAGTTGCTCTTTTTCAGATATTATTTTATTGATTCTATGTTTTTTTCTAATATGAAAGGTGGGAGATTTGAATTAGCACATGCTGTGTAGATCGTGCTAGGCAACATGTTCTTCACATAAAAAACATGTTCTTTTTCTTAATTTTTTATTTTTTCTGTTATTTCAATTTTGTTCTGATCTTTTTCCTTCTAAAATAGAATTTGGAAGTAATTTAAAAGTTGTTTGCCCTTGTATCCTTGTTTTAGTGAGGGCAAATTATATGTTGATAGAAAGAAAAGTGAGGTAAAAATATATGTAGTAGCTGACGAGGTGAGAGTTGATATAGGTCAGTTAAAGAGTCCGGAACCAAAATGACCTCAAAAAAAACCTTTTGAACCTAAAAATAAAAAACTTTAAGCTAATGACAACAAGTCTTCAAACAAAAATGGACGTCTATGTATATAGAACACTTAAACCTAAAGTTTACAAACAAAACTTACTTCGGGCACCTTTTCAACCCCTAAAATGACGATCCGAACGTTTACGTATCCTTGATGTATTAAGCCTACATTATTGTACGCAGAAAAAAATATCAGGTTCTATATAAAATATTGACGTTTCGGAGTCTTGACACACGACTAATCATTGGTCAAAGTATGAAAAAAAACACTAAGTGTTGCAAAAAATAAAGTTGGCCAATTTTTTTTTTTTTTTTTTTTTGGTACTGTTTCTATAACGCAGTATTTTACTGCGTTATAGATTTTTTTTTTTTTTTAACTGCTTCTATAACGCAGTAAAAAATGCGTTGAAAGCGATTAACGCTCCGTCTCCGTGAACTGCTTTAGCGCAGTAAATTACTGCGCGAAAGGTACTCTTGTCACCTTTTTTTTGTTGTTGGGTATTTTGGTTCAAAAAGTTTTTTTTGAGGTCATTTTGGTTCCGGACACTCAGTTAAACTCGCTGCCCCCATCCCCCCCAAGCCACTCTTTCTCGAGGTGGCACGTACCTCGATTGTTCCATTGGGTAGCTGCGGCCTCTTACTAGTACAGGTACCAGGTAACTTTGTCGACCAAGGCTTAGACACATGAGAAGAAATCACCTAAAGTTTTTTTTTTTTTTTTTTGTCTCTCCCTCTTGGGTTGTCTCTTTTTCTGTTGATTTAGGAAAAGAAAGAAAAATTGAAGGTTTAACATTATATTTTCCATTTACAAAGTAATATGCTTAAGTAATGCAGCTGGATTAGGAATGTGTATAACTGTATATAGATTTGGATGGCTTAAATTTGGCAGAGTGCGCCCTGCAAATCACACATTTTGCTAGAGCTTTAACTTAACTAACTTGGCGGGCTGACATCGATTTCTTTGCTGATTCGCTTTGCTCTATTTATGTTGTCTCTGAGTTTTGTACTGACCTTGTTTTGTCTTGTTAGTTGAGGTCTCTATTCAGTTTTGCACCCTGTTGGTATCTAATCAACGGGAAAAACTGACCTCGTCTTTGTCTTGTAAATTGAAGTCTTTTATTCAGTTTTGCGTCCTGTTGGTGTCTCATCAGCGGGAAAATAAGAATTGTTTCTCAAAATACAACTATGAGCTTCAAGTTGCTTATATTTCTGTGCTGAAGATAGCACAAATAAAGAGCTCATTGTTCTATAAAGTTAATAGTTGTTAAAGGTTTTAATATCTTTGGAAAGAAGCCCTAAACCATTAAAAAAGGTTCTTAACCTAGAAGCTCAGTCACCTTATGCCTACATGCTTTAGACTGCTGTAATCAGATCTCTTTAATGACAATACTTCATGAAAATCCTCTAAGACAAGGCCTTTTGGGTCTCTCTTTCTCCCCTTCTGCATCTGTCTATATATATATTGATAATGTCTTAAGCTTATCCATGAAAGAAAATTTACTCTTTTTTGTAGCTTCTGTGCTTAAAATCCTCACAAGTTCTTTGCTTTCATTTTCAGTATTGTGGATATATCAACAGGAGATAAAGTTTCTCCATCTTATTCTTCAACTTGATGCAATTGATATTTCTCCACGAAACTATAGTTTTAATCAGTTATCATAATATGCCTATTTACTATACACGTTTCATGTAAAACTTCCCACTCTTTTCTTGTTTTGGTGTGTATCTTACTAAATGCTGTCCGCGAAACTATAGTTTTAATCAGTTATCATATGCCTATTTACTATACATGTTACATGTAAAACTTCCCACTCTTTTCTTGTTTTGGTGTGTAACTTACTAAACGCTGTCTGAATTTATTTGTTGTGTGTCTGAAGCAGGCATAAAGTTGAGCCATTATGTTTGGACGGGCAACAAAGAGGAGTGACAACTCCAAGTACTATGCGGTTCTTGGTGTCTCCAAAAGTGCCAGTCAGGATGAACTTAAGAAGGCATATAGGAAAGCTGCTATAAGAAATCACCCTGACAAGGGTGGTGACCCCGAGAAAGTAAGTTGCAGATCCTACTTGTGCAAGTGGAATCCTCTGCATATTACTGTTCCAGATATGTCATGTCACCAATGGAACCTTTTGATTCCGATGCTCTGCATGTTTTTTCCTCCTTTTTGGGATAATAGTGGTGGCCAGGCCAGCTTGCGCCCTGCATGCTTTCTAAGGCAGTTTCCCCTCAAGTCATTAATGAAATCCAGCTAATGCATGATCAGGACAGTTCATTGATACATAGGTCTTATTTACTTTATGCCCTTTTAATTATGATGCATCATGAACGTATGAATGTGCCAATATGTGATCGAAAAAACCAAAGTGGAAGGGGGCAGTTCTAGGCTTTTCCTTCTTGTCATGTACTAATGTTTGTTTTCGATCTTCTTCAGTTCAAGGAGTTGGCTCAGGCCTATGAAGTTCTAAGTGATCCAGAGAAGAGAGAAATTTATGATCAGTATGGTGAAGATGCCCTTAAAGAAGGAATGGGGAGTGGCAGTGGTGGTTTTCATGATCACTTTGACATATTTGAATCATTCTTTGGTGGGTCTTTTGGTGGTAAGAATTCTCTCTCTTGGATGGTAGATAGGTTAATTCTGTTGGACGGCATATTTATTTGGCCTTGGTTGTTTCAGGTGGCGGCAGTCGCTTCAGAGCTAGCAGACAGAACCAAGGTGAAGATATAGTGCATACACTTAGGGTTTCTCTGGAAGACTTGTATAATGGCACCACAAAGAAGCTTTCACTTTCCCGGAATATATTGTGTCCCAAGTGTAAAGGGTATTTTCTCTCTCTGAATATTCTGAACTTATCTTATCTGATTGTTTTTGAAGCTATATTAGGTTCAAAGATGGCACAGAACTATCTAGGTTTTTTTGTGCCTAGTAAATAAGGATTTTATTGATACGTTCTTCCAAGTGAATTCTGTACTTCTTCTTGAGCCCATTCAAAAATCTGCGGCAGATTGTTTTTGTGTTATGGAGAAATACAAATGCATAGTTAGGCTGCAAGTATGACTTGTATTTGAGTCCACGACACTAGCACATATGTCTAACAACTGACCCTAGATACGTTATTATTTTTTCCATGTGAGGCACTTGTTTCACTTCACAACGTTCCACTGTTTCTAACTTTCTGTTTTTGTTTCGTGGTGCTAATAATTTTTTAAAGATTACCTTCTAGTTTTATGTTCCGCTTGTACACTATTTCCTTTGATTTGCTTTCTATTTTAGTCCTTTCCAAGAGTAAGACCTCCTTCCTGGAATGATCAAATCGACATTAAATACGTTGAATTAGTCTATGATAACTACTTTATATGGTTTATACTTTGATGTGACATCACGCCCATTTGCATCTTCCAATCATTATGGTAACAGATCTAGGAACACAAAAATAATTACTCTCTAAAACCATCTTCTCTTGAACTCCGTGGAAGTGAACAAATTTCTTAAGAGATTGGATTGAGGAAGTAATGGACAAGTTCTCATGAAAAAATTGAGTTTCCTATCTCCTTTTTTTAGCCGAATTCTAATTCGGAAAGTGATAAAAGACGTCACCGCTGGATTTACATCTCTAGTATCAAAACATATTTTTCCTTTAGCACCTTGAATTAATTTGGATGCTTTTGTAATCTTCAATGGTCCAAATAGCTCGAGTTTGACATTCAATGGTGTGATCTAGTGGTCAATGAAGTGGGAAAAGGATGGGAGCTAGGGTTAAAATCTCAGTGTAGACAAAATACTAGGTCATTTCTTCCCCTCCGTGGATAAATTTATTTGTTACCTGTACTGGTGGGAGGTGGCAGTTGTAGGCACCATTACCAAACTGTGCATTTCAACTTAAACCTGTTTTGAAAGGGGTGCAACAACAGGTATCATGTGGATTAATCAAAGTGCATGCAATTTTATCTGGACTAATCCGTTATCCAAAAAAAAGTTTGAAGATATTCTTTGTAAGGTTGACCTTCTGAAAGCGCTCTTATATTATTTGGTATATGGAGTTTCCATTTACAGATTATTGTTTTAAATCCTCTTTGAGCTCTGTCTCTGTGTTTCTAATGTTTTGTGTACCCATGCTGCTACTGTCCATGGGTGCTCCTTTATTTGCTTTCATCTTTAATTTTATTTGATTCATATGGCCTCGATATCGGTTCTGTTGTGATATACCTATCATCTATTAGGATGCTCTTGTGAATGCGTCTTTCTAATTTCATGTAGTGCTCCTCATTTCTTAGGCTGTGTGGGGGCAGGTGGTGATGTGGGTGTGCGTTGCCCTCAATTAACAGATAAATGTAGCATAACCCATTCAAAATAGAGAGAAAAAAAAAAAAAAAGAGGGTGTTTTATCATTGACATTTTGAGAAAATAATAAAATCTTGTTTAGTATTGGAATGGTAAAAAGGCATAAGAAATTGTTGGAAACAAATTGAATGCTTCAGAGAGAAGTTGGTTGTGCATTTAATCGTTTTCTAAACCTTTTAATGTAAGTTGAACTGAGATAATTTGTTGGATTTCATGTGCATTTGACTTATTTGTTCGACGCATTTGTGATTTGGTTCCACTGTGTTATCAGGAAAGGTTCGAAGAGTGGAGCATCTGGGACATGTTATGGATGCCAAGGCACTGGAATGCGAGTCACAGCAAGACAGATTGCTCCAGGAATGATCCAACAGATGCAACATGTTTGTCCTGAATGCCGAGGCTCAGGTAGTTAATGAAAATATTATGGTTATTCCATGTTCCTGTGACGAAAGATGAGAAACGTTGGTGGTGTCCCTTCTTTACCTATCCATAGAAAAAGGGGAAACATGTAAAAAAAGAGCTGTCCTTGAAATTTATCATGTTGACGCAGGAGAGGTTATCAGTGAGAGGGACAGGTGCTCACAGTGCCGAGGAAAAAAAGTTACACAAGAAAAGAAGGTTCTGGAAGTGAATGTTGAGAAAGGAATGCAACATAACCAGAAGATAACTTTCGAAGGGGAAGCAGATGAAGCTGTAAGTGTAGTTGGTTAGTCCTTTTACATATTAAATACATGTGAGATGTGTCTGAACATATTTGAGTCTTGCACCCTGGAGTCAGTACAGTATTTTGAATCAAGTATATAACCTCCTAATATAATATATCAAGCTATTTGCTTCCCCGTTCCATTTTATGCATTGCCCTCACTTTGGCTGATTACTAGTCTGATCTCATACTTTAGTCTTACTGTTCTGCAGCCCGATACCATCACTGGAGATATTGTTTTTATTATACAACAGAAGGAGCATCCAAAGTTCAAGCGGAAGTTTGATGATCTTTATGTGGAACATACACTTACTTTGACTGAAACTCTTTGTGGCTTTCAATTTGTCCTAACTCATCTTGATGGGAGGCAGCTTTTAATCAAATCAAACCCCGGAGAAGTTGTAAAGCCTGGTAAGCACCTGCGTTCCTTGTTTGCTTACCTCGAGCCATCATGTTTGAGAGAGGAGAGGGGCTTCAAAGCCTTATTCAAGCTTGAGATATTGCTTGAGAACTAGCCATATTGGTCAACGTAAGTGGTGACAATGAAAAGGCTTTTAATCCTTGAGGGCCAACGGAGGCAAAAGCAATATCTTCCCATCCGTCCGAGCCTCGGTGGACAGAGTTACCTATGCAGGGTGGTTGCAAGTACTCTATGGAATTAGTCGAGCTGCGCCCAAGCTGGCCACACCAAGGTTACTTAAAAAGAAAGGCTTCTAAGCCTGAGGTTTGGGGTGGGGGGAAGAGAGGGGGGGGGGTGTGCGAGGTAGGATAAAATGGTACTTGAACTAGGGTGGCTGAGGAGGCTGTATGGTAGTATTACAATGAGTGTATGTGTGCTTATCCGGTTGTCTTTTGCAGATCAATTCAAGGCAATAAATGATGAAGGCATGCCCAACTATGGCAAGCCTTTCATTAAGGGCCGGCTTTATATCCATTTTGATGTGGAATTTCCAGAATCAGGGGTTCTTTCCCCTGACACATGCCGTGGCATAGAGACTATTCTGCCACCAAGACCAGGGAAGAGCTCATCGGAAATTGAGTTGGATGAGTGTGAGGAAACTATTATGCACGATGTCAACATTGAAGAAGAAATGAGGCACAAGGAGCAGCGACGACAGCAAGAGGCTTATGACTCGGATGATGATGAACCGAACGTGCATCGAGTGGCCTGTAACCAGCAATAAGTCTGTAAGATGCTTGTATTCTTGGTCGAATACCCAGTGATCTTTTGGCTATGTTTTTGCACCACAGGCCACTGGCTTTTCGCTTTAGGGTTAATTATGGAGGAGTTAGGCTTCCTTAGTTCTGTTTTATGGTGTGTTAATGGTATTTCGATAGTCCTTACCTATCATTGCTCATTTGGCCTTCTGAGTTCAGTTTCTCACTATCTGTTTGTATCAAGGAGTACATGAAATTGAAGTAATATGTAACAAAAAAACATGAAATTGAAGTAATACTTTGATAAAAGAAAATCCTCTGTGTACATTTTATATTTATCCATAGTGATTAACCTGAGGAACGGAGGACTTGGTGTTGGGTTCGGCAATTGCCGCTTTTTTGTTCTTTTTCGGTTGTCCTTTTTTATATTCCATTATGAATAATTTTATTTTTGTCCCTATTGTATTATCCCGTCGTTTCACCTTGTTTGACACAATTTTCTGATTACAACATGCCCAGTGAAATCTCACAAAGTGGGGTCTGGGAAGGATAGTGTACGCAGACCTTACAAAATTTTCTGATTAGTCCATTAAAAAAGAATGACACATTTTTGTATTTTTTAATGAGAAGGTTTTGTAGCCACAAATGTTATGTTTTGTTTAGGACTATAAATTTCAAAAGTTTTACAGCTGCACAAATGTTACAGACATATTTGTTTAGGGAATGGAGGGAGTATCACATTACTGGAATGTAGTAGTGTTACCAATGTAACCAGGGTACTCGATCTGTTCTAATAGTGCATTTATGGTACCATTCCCGAAATATTTATGACACTATTTAGTTTTGGGGATGGTAGAATGTTTGTAACTTTCTGTTTCTGAACTACCTAAATTTATTGAACTATTCAATGAGGGAAAAGTTTACAATAGTGCCTCATACCACTGCCACTAGCTGTATCAGAGTTTTTTTTTGTCTCACAAAGTGAACCCAAAAGTGTAAGATTTGGGTTCACCTTTTTATAAGAAAAGAAACTTCACCCAATTAGTGTCAGTGAGACACATAATAACGTTTTTCGAACTGAAAGGCACTAAATGGTGCCACAAAAAAAAGTTGCATTTGACTGGGAGATGCGCAATAAATCTGTGCGTTTAATCTTTACCCTAGTTTACTTCGTCTAGGGGTCCTTTATTAGCAATTGCTCAAATCTCTTGTAGGATGCTCATTACTACAAGGCTAGAAATTGACAAGTGCTGTAGACGATACAGCAACTGCTTATTTGTGTACTTATTTACTACTATCATAGTACAAGAAAAATATTCTACTGTGATTATTATTTCTTAGATCTTAAATATGTTACCCCGCCACCACGCAAAAAAAGGGGTTGGGGCAGGGCCACAGGGCTTGGGGGAGGAGGACATGCCAACTACAGCACACAAAGGGATGCCACAAGATAATAAGCACATGATCCTAAGCCAAGGACTTTGTTTGTATATGAGGCAAAACAAATGATCTTCATTCATCTAACTGTCTAATTCAATTTTGAAGTACACCATTAATTGGCGCTTAACGCTTGCTAGCTGTAAAGAAATTTATGATGAAAAGAGACCTTTCTGCTACTCCTATTTAACAGGCAAAATGGACCACTTTATTATTTATAGAACATGTTGAATTATATCTCTCATTAAATTTGGAGAAAATAATTGATGTAGCCTTTCAAAAAAATTGGGTGTGTTTTGTTGTAGATACTTGATACACATATACGTCAACCAATCGAGCTTCTTTTAAGGAGACTACACGTGTGGTTGTGGCCAATCTACGAGTAGATCCAATTTTAGTTACTTTTGTTTTTTCATACCAGGTATCGCTGCACTCCTATTTTACGTCTTACTAGATTTGTATGAAACAATAATTTAAGATACTGTACTCCGTAACTATTGTTTTAATTGATTGGACCCAAATTTATTGAGGAAGAATAATCTGAGATCTTGCTTATTGTACATAAAGCACCTCTCACCAGCAAATGTTGGTCCAGGGGTAGTAATAGACACCGACAAAAGAATTTTGAGGAGGTTATTAATATAAGCACAACATATTTTTGGTGTGCGAGTTGCAAATTGAGTCCCAACCAAAATGACTCAATAAAAAATCGAGTGAATAAAAATACCCAACAAAAAAAAAAGTTACAAAACTACCTTTAAGCGCGATAAAAAGCTCCAGCTAAAGCGGCCATGGAGACGGAGCGTTAATCTTTAATACTGCGCTAAAGAATTTTTTTGTTTTTTTGCATAGCACAGTAAAATACTGCGCTATAGCGAGCGCTAAAAAAAATTTTTGGTAAACTTTTTTTTTTTTTTGCAACACTTATTGTGTTTTTTCATACTTTGACCAATGATTAGTCGTGTGTCAAGACTCCGAAATGTCAATATTTTATATATATACGATTATTTTTTACGTACAATAATGTAGGCTAATACATCAAGGATACGTAGACGTTCGGATCGTCATTTTAGGGGTTGAAAAAGTCCGAAAGTAAGTTTTGTTTGAAAAAACTTAGTGTTTTTTCGGACTTTGACCAATGATTAGTCGTGTGTCAAGACTAAACGTCAATATTTTATATAGAACACGATATTTTTTTCTTGCGTACAATAATGTAGGCCCAATACATCAAGGATACGTAGACGTTCGGATAGTCATTTTAGGGGTTGAAAAAGGTGCTAGAAGTAAGTTTTGTTTAAAAAAACTTAGTGTTTTTTTCATACTTTGACCAACGATTAGTCGTGTGTCAAGACTCCGAAACGTCAATATTTTATATAGAACCGATATTTTTTACGTACAATAATGTAGGCTCAATACATCAGGATACGTAGACGTTCGGATAGTCATTTTAGGGTTGAAAAGGTACTAGAAGTAAGTTTTGTTTGGAAACTTTAGGGTGTTTTATTTTTTAAGATTTTGATTTAAGCGCGTTATTTTTTAATCAAGACATAACTTTATTTTGAATATAAATATAATTCTAAAAAATATAGGGAGAAAAACTAGTTGTAAAGTGGTCAAACTTTAGATGCTCATAACTTTGCGCTCAGACGTCCGATTTACGCGATTTTTTTTTTTGATTTTGGGTATTTTTCTGAGATCTATGCGGACAAACGGCCCCAAGGCGGTTTGTCCGAGCCGATTTTAAAAAAAACACCTTTTATCCCATTCAATTTAAAATTTTCCCCCAAATTGCCATGAAATTTTCAGTTTTATTTACTTATAATATGATGATACGCAATAGATTTCAACGTAAAAATCCCGGGGTAATGTAGCTGTGAATGTCAATTTCACTTCTGTGGTTTCAATTTTTGAAAATAAAGCTGACTAATTTTCTCGACATATAAAGTTGACTAAAATAACCTTACAGTCAAACACTAAGTTCAAACAAAACTTACTTTGGACACCTTTTCAACCCCTAAAATGACGATCCGAACGTCTACGTATCCGTGATGTATTGAGCCTACATTATGTACGCAAAAAAATATCGTGTTCTATATAAAATATTGACGTTTTCGAGTCTTCACACACGATTAATCGTTGGTCAAAGTATGGAAAAACCACTAAGTTTTTTCAAACAAAACTTACTACGGGCACCTTTTCAACCCCTAAAATGACGATCCAAACGTCTACGTATCTGTGATGTATTGAGCCTACATTATTGTACGCAGAAAAAAATATCAGGTTCTATATAAAATATTGACGTTTCGAGGTCTTCATACACGACTAATCGTTGGTCAAAGTATGGAAAAAATGCTAAGTTTTTTCAAACAAAACTTACTTGACACCTTTTCAACCCCTAAAATGACGATCCGAACGTCTACGTATCCTGATGTATCGAGCCTACATTATTGTACGCAAAAAAATATCAGGGTCTATATAAAATATTGACGTTTCGGAGTCTTGACACACGACTGATCATTGGTCAAAGTATGAAAAAACACACTAAGTGTTGCAAAAAAAAAAAAAAAAGTTTACCAAATTTTTTTTTTTAGTGCTAGCTATAGCAAGAAAATCTCGCGCTATGAAAAAAAAAAATCTTTAGAGCAAGAAAAATCGCGCTAAAGCGATTAACGCTCCGTCTCCGTGGAACGTTTTTAGCGTAGTACTTTACTGCGCTAAAGTTAGTTTTGTAACTTTTTTTTTTTGTTGGGGTATTTTGGTTCACTTGGTTTTTTATTGAGTCATTTTGGTTCCGGACTCCAAATTGAGCGGGGCGGCTTAGTTTTATATATTATTTCAAAAATAAAGCCCATAAAAAAGGAAAAAAGGTATTGCACTCAAAAAAGTTCTTTTGTAATCTTTTTCTTCCCTTTCCTATTCAAATAGTTTTAACATTCCAATCATCCACTAATTAAGTGGCCAACTTTTTGAAGAAGTCGTGGTGTACCATCATTTTTGAGACTGAAATGATATGTCTGTTTGAATCACTGTTAATCGTTGCAAAAAGGGGATGGATCATTATTTTCTCAAACATGTTGATAGTGTGTGTTCTATAAGAGTTGGGAGAGTGGATGAAAAGATGGAAGGATTTACCTTTTAAAAAGTGCATCCCCTAGTGCCAAACAGCTCCTAACACTACCTAAGAAGGTCATCTTTTTTTGGAAATATGTATATAACTAGGGTTTTGAAAGTTTCCAAATTCTAGAGAACCATCATCGCTAGATTGAAAGAATGTCACAGGAATTTCCAAAATGATGAATTCATGTTAAACATTTAGTAGTTGAATTCTTTGTCATTGTGTTTGTTTTAGATTTAAGTTATGACGGCGAGAGCAATATTTACACTATCAATACATTGTAACTTGTTGTATGCTAGGTTATTACTCTATTCGTCATGTTATCATGTCAAATTTTCTAGAAAGAGTTAACTGTTGTTATATATAGGTCGATTTAATTTGATGAAGTGGAATATCTTTGCAACGTTAGTGGACAAAACTTAAACACATAAATGTTTTGTGCTGATGAGATATGTCTGGTGCATGAATCAAACATAAAGTACATTTTCGAAGATGCTCCTACTTAGGTCCTACGAATGGTAACAAAAATTTTATCAGTTGATCGATGGCATGCAACTTCTGTAATGAGAAGATATAGGAAGCTGCCTTTGTGAACGTTTTTAAAAATGGAAAGTAGATTTTGTTTTACCACATTGTGAATAAAATTCGACTGATATCTGAATCATTAAAGTAGCTTGAAGTAATACTCGAGTACGGCAAAAAAAAAAAAAAAAAAAAAGGAAGAACGATAAGTATTTGAAGTGAAAACTTGGTCATAAAGCTAGAATATGAGAATTTTGAAGCCACTTATACTAAAAGTTAGTATATTTTTTTTTTAGTAGTAATTTGTTATCTGCTTAGCACGGTAGAGCTGTTTAGATTGAAGGGACACCTCATGTTGTTCCATTAGTACAATCTATTTACAACTTAACCACTTCTTCGTGTTGTATTAATTTTATTTCTAAAAGACTACACATAAGATCCTTTGGATAAATTATAGCTCTATTTCATTTCATTGTATTCTTCCTCAATAAATTTTGGTAAATGTACAAATTAATTTAGCATGAACTGGCATGCATCATGGCTCACAAAAAAAAAAAAAAAACACGCTTGAAGAAAGATGGGAGCTACCACTTGTATGATTTTATTTTATTTAACCATTCGGTATCCAGTTTTTTATTCATCCGATTAATTCAAATTCGTGCCGTATAAAATCCATTTAAGGAGAAATCACTCTCTACTTAATAAAAAATTTTAATTTTCAAGATTTGATCTGATACATTCCCCAGTGATGCAGTCAGTGTTGTCTTGATCAACCTGTTTTAACTTTTTGCTAGGAATATGATAATGGCTACCACAGATATCAGGCAAAAAATCTTTTATCATTATTCTTAATCCTTCCCCACCCTCCACCATCACCCCAATTTTTATTTTTTTTTAACAGAAGAAACCAAAAGAAAGAGGTTGTCCATGAGCGCGCTCTCTCTTTCTGACACACGCATTCACACACCCACCGCTAATTGTCTCTTAATTAATCTGTGTCATGTTTCATGTGTTGTAATTAAATGGCCACAATTTTACCAAAAGTTTATTCGTAGTCCATCCGTTCACTTTTACTTGTCCACTATTTCAAAAATAGATTTTCACTTTTATTTGTCCACTTTCGCATATCGTTAAAAATAATTTGTTTTTTCTATTTTACCCTTAGGATTAATTACTCATTCCAAATCATTTTTCAAATCATATCCAATACAATTATACACCAATTAATATGGGTATTATAGTGAAATATACATTTCATTTATTATTTCTTAAGAGGTAAACACCATAAATGACAAGATAAGTAAAAGTGAAAGGAAGGAGTAGCTGTCACTCTTGATTTTGACGCATGTTTTTACTTTCTTGGCTCTATAGTTATTCAACTTAACTACTCTGAAAGGTACTGATTATATTACTTAATTCAATTTGACAAGTGATATATATATATATATATATATATATATATTTGTCCAAAGTAAAAGAAATACTTAAGAAACAGCTGTAGTTGGAGTAATCCACAAAAATAGAGTTCGGTAACCCTTTGGACAATCTAACTTTTTTTTTTTTTTAAAACCAAAATCCACTACGGTGATGATTGATTTTGGCAAGACCCCTACCTCGTCCATTGATTTAATAAACAGTTACACCATATTGGAGGGGGACGTAATACCTTACCTCCTTTGATTTTTAGGACAGCATAAACATCCATTTTGCCATTTTGATCCGAAGATCTTACAAATAGATCCTATGCTAATGCATTGAAACTTATCATAAGCTAATGCATCCTTCAGGTGAATACCTTAAGGAGGTTCAAAGTACCAACTGGTATTCTTCTTTACTCATCTTCTGAAAGATGGGAAGTCGAGTTTATTCATCCTTAAGGCACCTCTAACCTCAGTGGGTAGGTCTCCTTCATTCAAAAAAATCATTGGGACCTGAATTTGTGTAGCATGTTTGGCTAGAGCATCCGCCACCTCATTTCCTTCCCTATAGCAATGCTTGATAGAGATGTTTCTATGATTCATCTTTGTCTTTATTTCATCAATGATGCTTTGTATCCTCCATGGAGGTTTAAGAGTACCATTTAGCATTTGAACCACTAGCATGGAATCCAATTCTACTTCAAGTGCCTCGAATTGATGATTAACACACCAAGATATTCCAATTAGAGCCGCATAGGCTTCACCGTAATTGTTAGTGCAGAATTGAGAAGGATATGAGAAAGCCATTATCATGTTCCCAATTCTATTCCTAACAATACCACCGCACCAACTTTGTTTTGATTCTTCATATAGCTTCCATCAATGTTGAGTTTCCAAGTGTCTGGTCGTTCGACCCATCCGATCATCTTGCTTGTAATGATCGCCTTGAAATTTTCTCGCCATAAGACGTACTTTTTGCTAGTTCCATGTGTAATCAATGAATTTGAACTTCTTTCCAATGGCCACCTCGATCCGAAACAAGTAGATTGAAAGCATATATTAGAGAGGCGTGATCTTTTTCTTTTCATTTTATTGTACATTTTGCTTTCCAAATCTCCCAACATACTATCACTGGTGTGATTAGTAGAAGGAATTTGTGCACTATATTTCTTGGTTGTTGTCTCCACCATTGCCATATGAATGATTTCGGGAAGTTGTTTCCAATGATGTTCATTCCCAAAGGTCTTGTAATAATTTGCCAAGTTTGTTTGGCTAGTTCACTTGCTACAAAAACATGATCTCCCGTTTCGATGCACGCTATCCCGCAACAACAACAACTAGACCTTTATCAACGTGAAATCTCAATAAAGAAGTATCCAAGGGAAGATTTTTCTTTAAAAGTTTCCACATGAAAAAAGAAATCTTGAAAGGATTTCTTTTATCCAAATGAAATTATAAATAAAAGGCAGCCACCGTTTGTTTCGAGGAATTCAAAGGCAGCGCTTGAGCAACTAAAATTACCATCACTACTCAAATTCCAAATAGCCTCATCCTTTTTACCTTCATTGCCAATAGGGATATTCCCGACGAGATTCAAGATATCCCTTGGTATAGAAGGCTCCATATTATCCAACTCCCATTGTTGGTTCCATAAAAAATTCTTGACTTTTATATTACTAAAGTTTGGGAGTTGGGTTAATCATCCTGATAAATGGACCCTTGGAAGGTCCAAATATCCCACCAAAATAAAATATTACCTCGCAGTTAATATGCCAACTGATATTGGTCTCTATTTTATCCCCGATGTGAAGCAAATCCTTCCAGCAAGCAGAGTCTTTAAGCTATCACCTTAGAGTTGGGATTACTTCTTTGACAATATTTAGCTTTTAGAACTAGGCCTATAGCGATGGTTCGTCCTTAATCTCCACCATCTTTTAGCAAGAAAAGTGTAGCGTATATCCAAAACGCTCTTGAACCCCAATCCCCCTTCTTTGGTTGGAAAACTCATTTTCTCCCGCAGAGACCAATGATAGCTATTTTTACCATCTTTTTCTCCCTTAAAAAATTAGCAAATTTCATTTCAATCTTATAAAGAACTCGTAACAAGAGGCATTGTGGCAAAAATATATGTAAAGCCTGAGATTGTAAAACGTGTTTAATAAGCACAGCCTTACCTCCAGGGGATAGAAATCTACCTTTCCAACCTGTAATCTTATTAAGAATCTTTTTTGAAATGTCAGAGAAATAAGAAATTCTCTTTCTACCACAGTATATAGGACAGCCTAAATAAGTAAAGGGGAAGAAAGCTTGCTTGTAACCAATCCACCTTCTAATCCTCCTGTTATAAATTCTGTCGGTCTTACTATGAGTGAGAAAGAAAGTGTTTTCATTGTTGATTACCTGTCCTGATGCCTGTTGATACAACTTCAGCTGTTTCATAATAAGCTTAATAGAGTATTTATCAGCAGAGGTGAACAATACAAGGTCATCTGCATAGCTTAGATGATTAATAGTGGTCCTTTTTTATGTATAGAGAAGCTAATGAACCTATTATTATGATGAAGATAATTCAAGGCTCTGGAAAGAGTTTTAGCAGCAATTATAAAAAGAGCAGGAGATAAAGGATCACCTTGTTTTAAACCTCTAGAAGATTTGAAAAAACTATATCTAATACCATTAATGATTACTGAGTACCAATTGTTAGAAATCAATCTAAAAACCATTTTTATAAAAAACTGGGCAAATCCCATCTTCTTAAGGACAGAAGTAAGGAAATTCCAAGAAAGTTTATCATAAGCTTTAGACATGTCAAGTTTGATAACAACATTGCAATCGTCGTATTTAGATCTAATACCATGAATAATCTCTTGTGTTAGGAGAATATTCTCACATCCGTCTACCTTTGACAAAGCCGCATTGATTTTCGTAAATGATCTTAGGCAAAATGGTGTTGATTCTCAAAGCAAGGATTTTTGATAAAATCTTGTTAGAGAAATTACTTAAACCGATAGGTCTAAGTTTAGAAAACAAATTCGAGAAGTAACCTTAGGAATTAGAGTTAAACAGGAATGAGTATAGAACTTAGTAAGATCAGCTCCGTGAAAGAAAGAAAGCACAAAAGATACTACCTCTCTTCTGATGATATCCCAGCAATGTTGAAAAAAATGGCCATTAAATCCATCTGGACCTGCACAACTGTTTGGATCCATCTAATCTATAGCTATCTTGATTTCCTCTTCTGTTGGGATTTTAGTCAAATGAGAGTTGTCCTCAGCATTGATCAAATTATCACAGTCTCTTACAAAGTCCAAAGTTCACAACCCATGGATTTTCTGAAGATATCACTGAAGTAGTCAATCGCAGCCTGTGAAATGTTAGCATTTCCTTCTACCCACTGACCCTGCTGGTCCTTGATTTTGTAAATCTGGGCTCTTCTTCTTCTAGCCCTTATAGTGCTATGAAAGTATTTTGTGTTGGAGTCTCCATCCTCAGCCCATTTTATTCTTGCTTTCTGCCTGATGATGGAGTCTTCCATTTTCAACCACTTGATGTATTCAGCTTTGGACTTATTGAGAAGCATTCTGTCAGTATCAGAGTCTGAGGTCAAGTATGTAGTTTCAGCAGCGGAGACTTCATTCTCCATTTCCTTGACTCTCTGAAACACATCTCCAATACTGTCTCTAGACCAGTAACTAAGTTCCTTGGCCACCATTTTAAGCTTTTGATGAAATCTCCACATAGGATTACCATATACTTCAGTCTCCCAAACTGTTTTAACCAATGGGAGAAAATCTTCTTGGTCAGTCCAAAAATTAAGAAACTTAAAGTATTTGATTACCGGTTGGTTATCATTAGTGTTTTGACCAATAGAAGGTTATGGTCCGAGCCAGTCTTTAAGAGGTGCTCCACAGTGATATTTGTGAATCTAGTAGCCCATTCCTCATTGTGAAAAAGCCTGTCTAGTCTCATATGGATTCTTTCAGTACCTCCTCTGCCGTTACACCAAGTGTGAATATTACCTACAAAACCAACATCAGTCATACCATAATCATCCATACAATTTATAAAATCTAGACAAGTACTTAATCTAAAAGGGGCACCCCTTTTTTTCTCTTCAGCTTCCATTATAGAGTTGAAATCCCCACCAATGACCCATGGACCATCAATGATAGAATTTAAGTCTCTTAATTTCTGCCAAAGATGTTTCCTCTTGTTAGCTTTTGATCTAGCATATACAATAGTTATCCAAGACATATCTGTGCTTCCCTGCCAGTTAACCTGCAAAGTAACCTGTTGTCTAGTCTTGGAAATCACTGAACAAACAATGTTAGAATTCCAGAAAATCCAGACTTTACTATGTGAATTGGAGATGGCATGGTCAAATCCTAACCTTCTCCTAAACTTATCAACTTTATTGCTTTTAAAAAAATGTTCTTGCAAAGCAACAAAATCAATTTTATAAAGATTGACTACCTTGGTTAGTCTTTCAAGTGCACCTTCGAGGTTATCCCCTAATATTCCATATTATGAACTTAATCATAAAGAAATCTTAGGTGGTGGAACAACCTTTCCAGATTGTTCAAAATTTTCTGGGAGTACAGTATTGTCTCCCTTATTTGTGTTCTTACCTTTTTTGTTTTTGTTACCTCTTGGAGACAAAGCTTGTTGTTGTATGATTTGTTCCCTTTCGTGTGTGATAGGATTTTAATGTCCTTAGGGCTTGGAGCAAATATTTCCGTCAAACTGTCTAGAATCTGTGCCTCTTCTTCTTCGCAACATCTAAAAACTCGTTCGGCACTTCTTCATCGACGATATTCCTTCTATTTGATCCTCACTAGTGTCATAGCAATGCTCCTGATCAGAGTCATATTCTATATCTGGGCCATGTCTGTTTTGTTTTCCAGGGGGAATGAACTCATGACGTCCCAAATCTATCACCAAAGTACCACCTTTTTGTTGCAAACACTCAGTGTCTGCAGTGATAGGGGACATATGTCCCTTATGAACTCCCTCAGAGCTGCTGCCTTGGCTGTAAGGATCCTCATTTTCATTTATCCCTCGATTAACCTCCATGCTGTTCTGAGCTACCTCCTTTGCTGTGCTGTTTTCAGGTATCTCTTTGCTCCTAGATTGCTCTGGTTTATCAAGATTATCCTTGATATGGGCCTGTTTTGATTTCTGTTTCACCCATAGCATGTTCTTGAGGAATCTAGCTGCAAGTATGTTTTTTTTTTCTTCTCTTTTGTTTCTTTTTCTATCCTTTAGGTACAACACCCTTGATATTTTGGTCTCTATTTTGTACTGCACACGCTTTGCCACACATTTAGTACGTATCATCTTGCCGTCTTCCGCACATTTTCATACCGTAAGCGTCGCATCATTCGTTGCACATTTGGCACATGCCGCTGAAATTTCTATTTTCCTTGATCGACCATCTGTGTGTTAGTTTGTTTCTTAACCTGTCGATCATGCTTATGTTGTTTAGTAACCGTGGTTTGCTTGTAGTTTCCTCGACCTTCTTTCACGTCTTTGTTGGAACTGTTTGCATTGGATTCCTTAGCATTTCCAGGAGCATTTTGTTCTTCCTTGTTGGTATTGTTGGTTTTGTTCCAGGCTAAATTGTTCCCAGTTTCTCTAGTACCTTGTTTATCATTTTGTTGATTTGTTGGCTTAACAAAAGCCTTCTTATTTTTCCTCCTGGTGACCTCTATGAAACCATCATCATCTTGCTTTTTTGTAACCACTCCTTCTCCCTTTAATTGTTGTGCTTCTCCTTGTTCCCCCTGTTTTTGCTTGCTCGGCCCTTCCTCTGTAACAACCTGTTTTCCTTCCTGTTGATTAACATTCTTTCTAGCTGCCACTTTACAATTAATTTGGTCATGTCCTTGTAATCTACAGATTCTGCAAAATGCCGGGACTCCTTCGTATTCCAATTTTTGGTAATAACCTTTCAAACCAGCCCCTTTCTTTTCTATACCAACAAAAATAGAATTTGGGAGATTTGTTTCCAGATCCACCTTTATCCTTACTTCGGCTAAGTTTGGCCTAGTTCTTAGATTAGTAGCAAGATCTTCTTTTAATGGAGTTCCTATTTGCTGAAGAATTTGGCTAAGATAATTCCATTGGAACAAGTGATACTTCAATTCCGGTAATAAGACCCAAATTGGGGCTAAAGAAGTTTCCTCGTTTGGGTCGAAATCCGGAGACCACTTGAACATTCTCATCAAAGCATTATCAGTAGAAATAAATCTCCTAAAGTAGACATCATTTAGGTCGGCTTCATTATCAAAATCTAGAAAAATATGGCGATAATCATACACGCCTATACGCACTTTACCTTTTAGAGGAATCTGCTCTTTGAATTTAGTTCTAATCAAGTCGATTTGGGGTCTGCCATACGTGTATTTGCCCACTAGAGTCCATTTACACTGTTCAGTCATTACCCCATAGTAATTATCAGCATCGAAAATCGCCGCCGGAGTGCCGTTATGGACTGTTTGCCTGACCACCACTGGATCGTTATTAATAGGGATGAAAGGAGGTGGGTGTTCTTCAATTGCTCCCTTATAATCGATCTTCTTTGTTTTTGGTACCATAGAGGTGGTCGCCTTTGTGGTAGGGTCTTTGGGTTGATCTATACGTGCCGGTAATCCGGCCGCCGGTGGTGTCATTAGGTAGGAGAGTTGGAGGTGTTACCGTTGTGGTTCAACGTGTACTTGTACGGAGAGCTTTTTTTCGTATAACGTGCATTAATGAATCATTACTATCTTTTCGTATTTTCATGTATAACGAAATGTAAAAAAAGTGTATAATTAGTGTTGTCCTAGCCTAATTTTGGGTACAATACCAGTACCGCAGTACCAATTAAATTTAATAATGACTATTATTAAGAATCTTGAGCTAACGTAATATCAGAACAAAAGGAATTTAGGTAAGCATGTCTGCTAAAACCTATATTTTGAAGAAATAAAAGAAGAGTAAAAATATTTTGTATTTATTCAGCATGAAGAATAAAGTGATGTGGCAAATGAAGAGTTTTCGTATATAGAAATACATACCTAACTGCATTAGTAGGTCAACTAATCCACATTCTTGTAATTAAGACTCTTCTTAATTATCTGATTAGATTGAGATGGCACACTAGGGCTCATGACTTGAGTATTGCTGGAAAATTCACCAAATTATCATTCTTTCTTCAAGAAACTTCTTTAACTAAGCAAAATATTTTAACCTCTTTTCGTGGATCAAAAGGCTGCTAGAATACTAAGGAAGAAGACAACCAAAACATTTAAAAAGAAATACTAAGAAAAAACAGATTGTGAAAAAGTGCACTCTAAGAAAAAACAGATTGTGAAAAAGTGCACTCTTTTCTTTAATAATTGGTAACATCATTTGCCTTAATTGGATAAGGTTAGGAGTTGATCAGAAATTCCATTGTTTATTAACTTGTTAGTACATTCAAAATGGTTAATTAATTGGATAATGTTGGAAGTTGATCTGAAATTTCATATTTATATTGTTAACTTGTTAGTGCATTCAAAAATGGTTAATTAATTGGATAAGGTTGGAAGTTGATCTGAAATTCCATATTTACTAACTTGTTAGCACATTAAAAATTGTTAGTTAATTGGATAAGGTTAAATTAAACATCATGAATCTGCCTTAATAGGATTAGGTTAAAAGTTGCTCTAAAATTCCATTCTTTTATTATTAGTAACTTGTTTGGACTATTTATTCGTACATGGTGTTGGGGGAATAGAATTTTCTTTTTTATGTCACAAATGGGCATGAATTCCTTAGAAGACATTTTGAAGGATGAAAAATAATCTAGTCCAAAATCCAAATAGGTCCCTTAGACCTTTTGTTTTTCATTGATATGAAGCACCATAGTTATATAGGCCATAGGCATCCACTTGGTGTTTCTAATTGAAATAAATATAAAATCATAATTGCATAAAATGAGTTGAAATGGTAATGATTGTGCGTTGAGGCACTCTAATAATTTGGAGTTAAAAACTACTTTATGTCAAAAAGTGAACAAAAAAATTATAATAGAGGATTCAGGTATAATATGATGATTTATCAAAATTTGAACTAAATTTATTAGTACTTAAGTGGATGATATCATCCTGACCATGGCAGCATGGTAACCGGCTACTAGTAACACAACTAGAGGAATAACAGGGGAAACAAAGTTCCGCGCAATAGCCGACAAGAAAATGAATATTGACCTCATTAACTTCAAAAGTTAGTTCATAGTAAAATGTATAAAATTATATAAAGAGATCAAATTGCACCTCCCACGCCGATACAGGACTCAAGATCCTCCTCTATGTTCAGAAATGAACATCTGAAACGTGAACAATATGATGTAGAGGTAAGTAAAACAAGAATCGGGAACATGATTTTGATACCATAATAACAAAACAAAAAAATGAACATTGAACATAACTAAACCCCAATTAGTTCATGGGTGAGAATTGCCCAAAAACGTACTTAAAGAGACCAAATTACACCTCCCAATAACGATGTGCCGACTTAACAATAGCGCAACGCATATGTTTCGTACTTACAAAGGTGGTAGAATGTTACCACCCTCGTCTTCGTAGTAGTAGAACCTATGGGTTCCTAGACGGGTATGCCCTTGGAATAGAGACCTGAGCCCGAGTTTGGAGATAGGAAATGTCTTACCCCATGTACAAGAGTACCGCATGTGTTAGGGTAATTTGCGCAGTTAGAAGTTGAGCGAATCAAGTCGACGCGATCGGAACTGAACCAGAAAAAAAATCTGCAAGACACTAGTCAACGTCAACGGGTCGTCGACATGTTCGACGGACCGTCGACGTGTGGCGTCGATGGGATCCCGCAGCTATATATGCTTTTGCAGGCGCAGGTCGATGGGCAAGTCGACGGACCGTCGACATGTCGACGGGCCGTCGACCCGCTCGTCAAACCGGACCGCTATAGCCTTTTTGGCATCCAAGTATAAAAATGTGGGTCACGATTTATTTCATATTTTCCTCCTTCCAAAATCAGAAAACCCTGATATATTCTCTCCCAATATTTTTCATCATATTAGTGAGGATTTGACAAGACCTGGACCCCGTAAACCCGAGATGATGAAGAAGAAAGGTTGCTTCTAGGGTTTCTTCAAGTTGTGGAGTTTAGGGAGTTGAAGTTGAAGTGATTCTTGGGATTCTTGAGCCCTCAAGGTATGAAAATGATTTCTACCTTTGTATTTAAGTTGAGTATCAAGAGTTTTAGTGATTCTAAGTAAAGAGGGGGTAGTTGTGAAAGTAGTAAATTGATGAAAGACAAAATAGTGACTTAGAGTTGTATTAAGAGAGGATTGGGGATGGATTTGAATATATAAGTGTTGTTATTGTTGTTAGGGTTGGTATTAAAGTGAATGAGAAGTTGAAGAGTTATTAAGCTTATGAGAGAAATGTTGTTCATGATTCAAGCTTTCTATGCATCTAAAGGAGGTTAGCAAATGAAGTACCTAGTCTAATGAAGGTCTATGTTATCTTAATTGTAGATTTACAAGTCGAGAAGTAGGAGTTGGAGGATTTGGTATACGTCGAGGTATGTTAAGGCTATTCTTTCCTTCTTTTGGCATGATCCTATGATATGATCCAATAAGCGAGTAAGCGAGTCCATATTACTCTACTCTTAGAAGCATTAGAAGTGTTTCGGCTTTTTGACATTCGAGCGCCCGTTATGATTATTCCTTCCGTTCACGGGTCCGCTTTATGTATACAGTTATTCATGCATTACATTCATTCATATATATATGTATGTTGACCCGTGACCAGAAGGCGTTATATACGCAAGTATTATAGGTATATGGGGTATGGAAAGGAGTAGGCATTATACGCATACCACCTGATCAGCTGGTGCACTATGAAGACGATATGAGAATCAGGCTGCAAGTATCGCAAAGAACGTATATATGATGGCCGCGTAGAGGCCGATATGATACGAGAAAAGAGATGTGCGTTATATACGAGCATATATCGTGCGTTATATACACACATATATACGTATGTATGACCTTCACGACAGTACGAAAGCATGCATACGTTATGTGCCCGCGAGAGGCATTGTTAGATATCCGTATTTACGTATACGTACGTATACTAGTTCATACAAGTACATGCTCGTCGATCATTTCGCCCACGAGTTCGCATCTCATCCATGATTCCCATGTGTATATATATATATATATATATATATGATGTTGCTTTCTTATGCTTTACATGCTCGCACATTATCCGTACTAACTCTCGGTTGCTCGGGGGGCTGCGTTCATGCCTGTGCACAGGGGCATGACAGTGGTCCCGCTCCGTAGGGACCTCTAGATCTAGCGCCGGTCGGTACGCTCAATTCAATCCAGAGCTACAGTCAGTTTTGGTATACCCCTTTTGAGATGTGTATGCATATGGGTATGACGGGGCCCTGTCCCATTCTTTCTATAGCTTTCGTTCTAGTAGAGTCTGCCGCATTGTATATAGTAGTCGGATGGGCAGCCTTGTCGGCCTTCTATTCTTGTGTACAATATATGTAGCAACCAGTCAAGCTCGGCATGACCGTTCTTCCGCATGTTGTGTATATATGTATGCTAGACAGGCGCGAAGTTCGATGTTTCCTTTATGAGATTAGTTTGTGCCATTCATGGGCCTTTGATGTTCAGTATGTTTCAGATGAGTATTTAGGGGTGTTTGGTCGCTAGAGGTCAGGCTCCCGTCACGGCTTATCGGGTTGGGTCGTGACATATGGTTGCTAAATCCACAACCCATCAAAGCCGGTCAAGGGATGCAAGTCGTTCATAGGTTTGAATCTTGCCACTGGTTTGAATCTTGCCACCTTTCTTATTTCGATAAGAAACTATGCACGTTCAGTTACATTTGGATTGAATAGCTAATCCATTTTTTAATGTCGGAGAAAGTACACTCTAATCAAGAGGAGATAGTAACACAAAAGTCACCCAATTATGGGTAATGATCTCACAAAGTCATGTTTCTTTGTTTTGTAACAACAGTGTCACCCAACTTTCCATATATCACATCAAAAGTCACCCAATAAATATTTGACATTTAAATGTAATCCACATGGACTTTTTCTTATTTTTTTTCTCAGTCCACATGGAAAAATACATCAAGTTTTGGATTCATTTTTTTTTGGTCAAACAGAACAATTTTATTCAACCAACGGAACAAATTAAGTACAACTAGCTCATCGTGGCTCTAGAGCTAGATATCAAAACCAGTGAAAACCCACCAACTATTAATACTACAAATTCTAACTCATACATAGCAGTGAATAAGTAGTTAATTAGGAAATCGATTAAGTCTTTGCATTCTTAAGACTTAATAAATATGTTATAGCTTGCAAAATAAATTCATCAGTGTGCTCTTATTCTGATTAACTATTAGTGCTGCCAATATAGGATAGGAAATACAATTTATGGGTCAGAAGGAATGTCCAGACTTCAGGAACTACATTTACTTAATGTCGTTAAAAAATCGTTATGGACTTCGCTTGAGAGAAGAAAAAAGAAGACGACACGATTTTAATAAAATGATGAGCCAATTTTTTTCCAGAGAGAGTGAAACTCTATTTTAATTAAGAGAGAATAGGTTTAATAAGGGTTAATTTGGGCTTGGATCGGGTCGAATCTTTTTGCCATGTGGACTGAAAAAAAGAAAAAGTTCATGTGGACTAAATTAAATGCCATGTCATATTTTGTTGCCCAAATATTTATTGGGTGACTTGTGATGTGACATAAGGAAATTTGAATGACCTTATTGTTACAAAAATGTTAAGAAACATGACTTTGGGAAATCATTACTGAGAGTTAGGTGACCTTCTGTGTTATTACCTCCTCAAATCAGAGGTTATGCTAGTGATACAGCTTTCAGCTACTATATTTCCGCGATTTAGTATACATAATACCAATTGATTTGTCTAGCCTAATACCAATTGATTTGTCTAGCCGCACAATACTTTGTATTGCTATCTCACGATCCCGTTTTCTAAGATGTAGTCTTTGAAAGAAGTTACTGTATTTTGCATTAATAGATAATATTACACTATATTCTTAACGTGCTCTGCAAATTATGATCTAATAAATACATATGCCCTTAGCGTATTAGAAATGACTCAAATTTACTATTGATCTCGTAAAAACATTGACAATTGATCTCGCGGGCACGCAGGTTTTCCCCCGGCTAAAAGGTGAAAACGACTATCAGAGGCCCCCTTTCTTAAGACTATCCATTAAAAATAAAAATAAAAAGGCAACTACTGACTTACTGTAGAGTCCAGAAGGATCCTCTTTTGCAGTGTACCGCGCGTCACTACTACATATTGTCCTTTAATGCTATTGAATGACGTAGTTTTAACCCTCAAAATAAATCAAAGAAAGAAAAAGAAAATTTTTCCCTTTAGAATGTTCAAAACAGTGAAGCCCCTTGGATATATAAGTTGGGACTCGTTAGTTTTTTGGTTCTTTCCTTTCTTTGTTTCTCAAGTCAAATTTACAGAACATTGCAGAGCAAAAAAACCCAAATTAGATATACTTAATTCAGTATGAATCTGTAGGCAGAGGGCTCCATTGGTTACACAGAAGAATGTATTAGTGAAAAGTCTGAAGAAGATAACAATACAGTGAAATTTTACACTATTAATGTATTTTAACCAGTTTTGAACTTGTAACACTTTACCTATCTCATATCATAGACTGTTTTAACCCATAATTATCTTTTAAGTGATTGAGAGTATATCGAATAATATTTTACACTGTTGGATGAATAGAATTTAATTAACTAAGAAATTAATGCTATTACAGTTAGCGAATTTACCAGATAGACAAGCTCTCTCAAAAACAAAAAAAAACAGAAAGAATAGGACAAAATGAAGATATTAGGAAATCAAGCAACGACACATATCAAAAATTCCATCCGTGTGTAAATGTATCAACTAGGGCGGCCCTTGGTATATATTGTGTGGCCCGTAGTTAGGTTATGAACATAAATGAGTTGGTATATATATATATATGTTGTGTGGCCCGTAGTTGGGTGTGTGTGTCAATGTGTGTGTGAAACCTAGCTAGAAGATCAAATAAATCCATGACGATTGTCTAGTTTCCCTCTCTTTGTTGGCATTGTTCAAGAGGGGATTCACTAGAGTAGGGACATACTATATAATTATCTCTTGATTATTTAGGTGAGGGACATACTATATAATTATCTCTTGATTATTTAGGGGCAAGAGACAAACATGTCATTTCTTCACTTATATCACCCTCTCATTTTGAACCAACTAGAAGTATTGCCTAATCTTATATACGGAGGGGTCCATAACCTCCCATGCCCAAGTTAAGGATGTCTGCAGTTCCCTTTGATGGTGGAATTATTATTCCATAATTAATTTCTCTCCAACCACCATTTCCCTATAACTCAATTGCCATAGATACTTTATGTTTATAAACTATATATCAAGATTTCATAAGTCACTTATTAAGATTTGAAGGACTCGTTGCTATATATCATGCATAGAGTTATTTTTTGTGATGAACCTAAAAGAATTTTATTAGAACCTCTATAAGAATTTTGATTTTAGACATTACCCTTTTCGTTTGTATCAAAAGATGGAGCATATACTCTCCTTTGTTTTAATTTCTATGTGCTACTTTTCTTTTTTAGTCCGTTCAAGAAAGAATATCTCTGTCTATATTTAGTCGTTCTTTAATGCCAACATGCCAAACAGAAACAGAGCCAGAATTTGTAGTTTATGATTCTAAAATTGACATTTAATAGATAACTTGTCTTAATTAGTTATGGGGTTCACAAATATTTATACATACTTAAAGATTCCTACAAATACAGAGTCTAAGTAAAAATTATTAGGGATTCGTCCAAACCCGTAGCTAATTAATGATCTAGCTCCACCTTTGAACCCAAATGACAAGTTCACGAATAAAAGATTCAAAGGGTATTTTGATACATTAAACACATTTTTACTTTAAGCCCATAAAATTCACAGGGTATTTTGGCACATTACCCTTCTCTTTAATTTAAGACCATAAGATTCAGCTGTATTTTTTCATATAACATCCGGACAAATTAAGTCACATAAAATGAAACAGAGTGAGGATTAATTATTGCATCATATTACATATGTAGCCACTTCTAGTGAATTCTGTCTATTTGAGGCATGTAAGTAAGATTCATTACAAAAGATGAGGGGTATTTGCTATGGTACATAAATGTCACCTTCACTTCTTCATTCTTCATTACTCTTATTTTTGCTAGCTGGTCCAACGGCAACTTGATTCCCTTTCCTATGTATGTATATATCTATATATATATATCCTCCTAGTTTAGACATTACTATTAAATTCTTTAAAAGGGGCAACGCAAGCATTGAGTCAGGAGGTTGAACTTGTGCTTCATATATGAGGACCACTTAGCTTGCATATACATCAAATTAAAGGAAGGATAAGTGCAATGTGTAAGGGAATTGTTGATATATTTTTGGAGGAAAGTATGAGAATCACACCCATGGGCAAAGGGCAGTACTCGATATTCTTTGTCCAATATCACCACATTTTGGCCTTACTCGACATTTTTGAAAGACTTTTGATTAATAAAAGCCAAAAAAACATGCACAATTACAAATTCCAGAACTTTTGATTAATAAAAGCCAACAAAACATGCATAATTACAAATTCCAGAACTCCATGGTACCAACCGGTAATAACTTACCAGTATTTATATCAAATCAATTGATAAATGACATGTATTAATTTGCACACAGACTTTTAGAGCATAATCATAATTAATTAACATACACTCTCATCTTATTAAATTACTTAACTATATAAATTTATATAGTAATTAGTGCAAATACCAGGTGCGAATAAGTACTTACCCGACCAATATATAAGAGTAATCGAAATAGAGTATTGTTTGTTACTAATCTGTATTTTCTAATATTTTGAAACAGTAACTTTGTAAAAAATTAAAACAAGAACTTTGTAAAATCGAAACTGAAAATATCAAAACGAAGATCCGAAAAATATTTTTAAGGAAGAAAATCGAGGCCACTGAATGCACAGTGTGTCCTTAAGAAAATTATTCCCCTCAAGTACCCGAGGTTAATGGAATACATCCTCCCAGGATAGAATGATGTTACTCACCAGTGTATCGGTACCTAAAACCACGGTATCAAGAACCACTCAATGGCAGTAAATTACACTAGAATTTATTTGTGCAGAAGAAGAAGAAGTTTTGAAGTTCAGAAAATTCGTAAGGAAAAAACCTGAGGAATCAAACGAATTTATATCCATGAAAGTACTGTTTCTGAAAGTTTGCAACCCTTCAAAACAGTCACTTAAAAACGGGCGAGAATTTTAAATAAAATCCGAGAAAGAAACAGATAATTTAATTAATTAATTAATTAAATAAATAATTATTAATTAAATAGTTAAAATTAAAGAAAATTTGGTCCAAAAATATTATCAATCAATCAGATCATTTGACCGAATCCGAAGCCAAAACAAGATTATCAATCAATCAAATCATTTGACCGAAGTTTAAGCCGAGCGAGCGACGCCAAGCAGGAGACCCTACTTCTTAACCCTTTAGCAACAAGAAGGAGTGTCTTCTACTTTTAAGTAGAGAACTTTTCTTTCCACTACCAATAAGGGACAAATCGTTTATTTCATAAAAACAAGTTATAAAAATTCATTTTCCCTCCACTTCTTTTCCCTCCATTTCCCAGTCAACCTATCAATTAAACCCAACACTGTTGACTAGAATCCTTGAACATTAGTGTTGTGATGGCAGAAAAATGAGAAGATAAGAATATTAAAACTTGTCACAGTATTTCCGAGGTAGAAAATTTATCTCCCAAATATATAACACGGGTTAGCACTTTTGATCCCTCCATTATTGATAAGATCTCATTTTAGTCTTTGTAATATTTGACTAGGCACTTAGTTATATTCATAATTTTTCAAAATTATTAATCGTTCCACCATTTAATTATCCCTGTGTTATATTAATTAAACTTGTATTATGATTATTTTAGCGCTGAAGTATTTTATATAATAATTATTCATGTAAGTACAGAAACTCTTCTTCCACATTTATTCTTACATATTTTTTTTTTGCGGGCGGGAGGGAGGGTTTCCCTTAATGTACCTTCCTTAAGTCCTTACATATGGACTATGGTGGTCTTTAGCGATGAACTTTTTTGGCAGATTCTTGAACTTAATGGGGTAAAACTAAGTTTCGAAATAGCATGAAACGAAAATTTTCCATATCAGCTAATGAATCATGACGATTCTGTCGGATTTGGCTCCTCTCCAGTGAGCCGTCTCTCCATTTCCCTCAGTACACCCCTGAATATCTTACACGTGTCTCATCCAAAATTGAAGGGACAAGATTTACTTGAATTAATTCCACCCTTTAAACCAGGTTAATATTAGCATTAGCATTCTCTCTCATCTCCATTCTTCCCATCGGCTGTGAACAATCAAAGAACCCAGCGTCCTCTAAAATCCAAGTTAAAAATTGTACTTTCTCGCGACTTTGAAAAAGAAGAAATCAATTCATGCTATCAACTTTGCCGCCTCAAACTTCTAATCGAAGACACCAGATTTAGTACAACTTTTAACTTGGATTTCTCCATTACCGTCTGATTTCACTGTGCTATAAATATCAGAGATGAGAAAATTAGGAATTCGGCTGTACATTCAAGTTAGAAAAATTCACATCAGCATTTATTAGCATTCCAAGGATCCGAAGAAAAATATTTTTTTTCTTAAAAGTGCGATGATGATTACACTAAGAGCAAAGAGGAGTTTGGAGAGTGGCGTGGAAATTTGGCATGAAAAGTTTGCCGTGGGTTAAAAGGGTAAAGTTAATTCAAGCAAATCTTGTCCTTTAAATTTTGGAGTAGACACGTGTAAGATATTCAGGGGTGTACTGGAGAGATGGCTCACCGGAGAGGCGCCATGTCCGATTCTGTCAGTTTTGATGGAATATGAAAGGTACATATAAATTCACAACTAAAGACAATGAAGTACTTACTACTAGTGGAGCGTAGCCCTAGTGTCAGAAAAAGTAGGTAGATATTTACAACACCATAAAATTCTAATAACAACTAATTATTTCCCTATCCATTGAGTCATTATCAAACGTGAAAAGTGAAAAACAGTAGAAAGTAAACCTTAGAAATTCAATCAAACCATTTTACTATAAATCAGAGATAAATTAAAAGAAAATTCAAATTGCTTGTTCCAATTAACAAGCTAATTGAGTAAGCAAAATCTGGTGGGAGGACCCACTTTTTGAACTGGTTTGGAGTTTAGAGCCACTAGCATGTGACCCATGTGTGGTCCTTTTTTTTTTTTTTTTTTAATTTCTAATTTAAGAAATTTTATTCATTTTCAGATCCACGTGTTCTTGAAAAGTTCCAAAAAATCTGATTAATTGATTCAATGTTTTCACAAAACACAATATGTTAATGAAGGTCATGTGTATCGATGTTCCGTTTGTTGTCTTTTTCCTAAATATAAATCACATTTTAAGTATTTTTATTGCAACATGGAAGAATTTTGTTGCTCAATAATGCTAATAAAAGAATTTTTATTCTTCTATGCGCGTTTGATTGGCCAACCTCTGTTTCCAGCAGTAGTTATACATTTGATTTCATGTTTCTCGAATTTACAATGAAATCAATTGATAGAAAAGAACAAAAAGTGATTAGGTAAATCTCATAGTTTGCCAGAGTGGAAGAAAATGGCAATATTCTTAGCCTCCAGTTGAATAGCCTGACATTGCCAACCATAAGTAAGTATATTTCTAGTTTTTAATTGGCCAAACCTATCGGGAGATATTTACGGGCGAGCATTTTTCACTTTCAGACACTCAACTAAACGTTATACCTATCGGGGCCACCGTACCACATCAAATTTGTTCCAATTAGACACTTTTTCGACCATCAGCCAAAATTACAAAGTGTTTGTAATACACTTGAGGGTGATGTGGCATGATGACTAATTAAATGAGGACACGTGGCATTTGGTTGTAAATAACAATGTTAATTTAAAATAAACAAAAAGAAAAGCTTATCAAAGAAATAAATAAATAAATAATCTTATTTTTTAAATCCCACCCCACCTTGGCCTCCCACAAACCACTGCCGCGAACCACCACCGCCACTTGCTCCGACGAACTCCAACCAATGACTCACGGATAGTTAATGACGAAAGTAAAAAGGCACAAATCTAAAATCACCATTATTTCTAGAAGTCTCCAAATCCATGGACTTCTCTTCATTGCAAGAGCAAGAAAAATTAGAGTTGTCATTTGCATATCTTGCTTCTGCAGTTGTTGAGATCCTTCCACTATTGTTACCATTTTTGTTGCTATTTCGATCTTTGAGTCTCTTCAAAATGGACCCAAAATGCCCAAACTATACTTTCTTGATTTGTGTTCTTTTGAAATCTGTTGTTTTTACCACAGCCTCCCCATCCCCTTTTGCCCGTTCTATAATGTTTGTTTTTTCTGCAGGTGAACCAAGATTGGAAAAAGACTTCACCAAAAAATTGAACAGAGCTCAAATTGTTTTTTCCCCTTTGATTTTATTCTCTATCCTTTAGAAAAAAGACGTTGAGATTTAGCTTACAATATTAATATGTTAATTTTAACAATAGAATGATCCATCCTCTTTCAATTTGGCTACTGCAAGTCTGCAACTGAAGAGATCAATTTCGATCTCCATTGAAGGGGTTTAATAAGCTCGGGGGAAATGGCTGAAGAAATGGAGAAGACGAAGTTGAAAATAAAAATAAAATTTGGTCAATAAAGCCTCACGCGCCGATTTTGGGTGTATTACATTCACCATGCCATGTCAGCAAAAAATGTCTGATTGGAACAAATTTGATGTAGTCTGAGTGCTCAATAGGTATAACGTTTAGTTGAGGTATCTAAGTGAAAAATCCCGCCAACCACAGGTGTCTCCCAATGGGTTTGGCCTTTTTAATTTATCACGTACGTATCATACCGTAAAATTAAGAAAAAGAAAAAATGGAAAATATATATTTTTACTAAAATTCAGTCAGTAACCATGAGTGATTATAAATAGACATTCATATTGGATTTACTAATTTGTGGAAGCTTACCGATCAAACGCTCTTACGATGAAGATAAATGAGATTAAGCAACTGCTGAAGTTGTGAGAGGTAAAAGTACACCAGTAATCAGTAGAGCATTCTGCCTTAGTGAGAAGCGCGAGCTGAGATGAACGAATTAGAAGTGAAAGTGTCATTTTGAATAATGCAAATTCAACAATCTCTTAATCAATCTTCAGGAACTATTCACGCGTTGTTGAATAGTAAACAAGAATAACGACCGTTGATAATTTTGTCAGTGGCCAATTATTCTTTAACGAGGCCATTCAATTTCTTGCTAATTAGGTATATCATCATCCTATTAGAATGATTATTTCGATGTTGAAACATACGAAATTTCTGCTCTGAGTGAATTAACCTAGTTTGTGCAACACAAGATACTCAATGAGAGAGAGGGATACCCTACAAGGGCCCTAGCTAGGTCAAGTTTCATGTGAATTGTATGATTTTTAACGAGGACAAATTTTTCTAGTATGTGGCTGCTATGGCCTATGTTAAAGTGTGCATGGTGCCAAAACACCGCTTGATTATGAAAAATGAAAATATTACTACTATGATTTCCTTCCTTTCTTTAGAAAGAGGTAAGTAATACTCCTACTTATTAATACAAAAAGGAAAAAAGAGAGAAGATAAAATAAGAATAATGAATGAATAAATACAAGCAAAGCAAATTGCCACATGGGTAACAAAATAGCTTAACTGTAGATACCCTTATGGCAATAAGGTCCCATTGTTCTTTATTTCCTTTTTCTCCCCTCTCCTTATTTAAACCAAACAAACACAACCATAGAAGTTAAGTAAACCTACATTTCTATTTTAAAAGTAATCAGTTGCTACACTCCTTTTTCTTGCTACTACTATAGTTCTAATTAAGAAGAAAAACCATAAGCTAGAAGCATCTTTAGAGTACCACTATAATGGAATATCATCATCTTCATCAAGAATTCTCCATCTCTAGTTCTTCTTCTACAACTTCCTCATCATTTACAAGTTCTTCTAATTGCTTAAATTCTCCTTCAACCACCACATCTTCTACTTCTACTTCATCATCTTCTTCCCATGAGGGCATTGCGAAAACCCCATCAAAAGACTACTATTGCAAATCCAAGAAAAGCTCACTAAAAGTTCAGGATTTCACAAAAAATGGGAATTGTCACAGGAATGAGGAGAACAAGAAAATTAGGAGAAAAAATGAAGGTGTTGTTGATGAAAAACATCCAACTTATAGAGGAGTTCGTAAGAGGAATTGGGGAAAATGGGTGTCCGAAATTAGACAGCCTAGGAAAAAATCAAGAATTTGGCTAGGGACTTATGCCACGGCCGAAATGGCTGCTCGAGCTCATGATGTCGCGGCTTTAGCCATCAAGGGTGACGCGGCTTACCTTAATTTCCCTCATTTAGCTGATCAACTCCCCCGACCGGCCTCCACTTCCCCTAAGGACATCCAAGCCGCAGCTGCTAAGGCTGCAACTAGCACGTCTCTCGAGGAAAATTCCATCAGAGATGAAGCTGAGTCTAGCCAATTGACCGAGCTACACAGTTCACATTCATCGACGAATTTAGCCTCGGAGAACACGCAAGAATTACTTAACTCTCCAACAATGGACCATGATGACACATTTTTCGATCTACCCGATCTTACTATTGATAGAGTGGATCAAAATGACCGATATCAGTACCCAATTTCGACGTGGCAGCTGGCTGGAGCCGATAGTGGAATATTTCGGCTCGAGGAGCCGTTTTTGTGGGAGTGCTATTAGAGCAAAAAATGGGATTGTACTCTTTAGACATGTTTCTTTTCTTTTCTTTTTTTACACTGTGTTAAAATTGAAGATGAAGACACTGTATTTGGGAATTTTCTCTGTGTAAATTTTATTCATCAGTATGTACCTCTCTTTATACACAAAACTGTCTAACAGAATGTAACAGAAAGAAGTTAGAAATGGACAAAACTAATTACACCCGTCCTATTCTAATTTGTCCATTGTATAACAAATTTTATTCTTTCTCGTGTTGGTCGCATGACCATATTTAAATCACCATGATTCTAATCTAAGGTGGAAGATTGATCTATCATGTGTGTGTGTTGTAGTGTGCGAGATTAATCCACCTGGCCAGACATTAATTCACCTAAACGTCACAGCTGTTTCTTCTTTTCTCTCTCTCGTTTTCTTTCTCTCTCTCTCTTTCTTTGTACATCATGCCTTCTCTCTTTCTTTTCTCTCTCTCTCTTTCTCTCTCTCTCTCTTCTTTGTACATCATAGTGGCTTCTTCTTTCTCTCTCTCGTTTTCTTTCTTTCTTCTGTCTCTCGTTTTCTTTGAGTCAACATCCCCCTCAAGTCGGGAGTGAGAGTCACGACCCCAACTCGGGACAAAATCGCTCTGTGAGAAACCCCTTGAAAGGGGTTAAAGAAAGAGATTCTGGCAAGTTCGATCTTTAGAGGGAACAAACGAAAGAGTAATTAGACCGTGGATTGAACTGTTGACGCACAAAGTGGACAGTCCAATTCAACATGTTCTGCGCGCCGTGAAGACCGGATTACGAGCTATACGGATGGCCTTTGACCGTCGGAGTGGAGCGGAATCGGGAGTGAAATTGGAGCAGAAAGATCCTCAAGCACGAATCAACCAAGTGAGTTCAAGAAGAACACCTGCACGGACGATATTCCCCCCCCCGCTTCATGGGAGGACAAAGAGATCGAGATTTGTTTCTTCGATTTCCAAGAAATCGAGCACCGCATGGTAATGAAAAATCCACTAACCGATTTACGTGACCTTACACGACGCCCACCCGCATCGCAAAAGCAAGTAAAGAAAAAGCATGGATCGAAGATAGTAATACGCCTCGACCCGCATCCGAGCCGAGGTATCGTAAAACTCGTAAAGTTGTACCGAGAAACGTGACAAACATGGTCGCCGTATGTACGACTAGAGCAAGAACAAAGAAAGATGTATCCGGCGAAAGGTCAAATAATTCAACTTCGTCGACCATGACGATAAAGCGCGGGTTATCCAAACGAGGACTATCATCCGCTCGAAGTTTGGAAGAGGGATCCAGCGAGAACCAACCGTTGGTGCAAACGAGAAACATCGAACTCACGAAGCGCATCCGAGGTAAATTTTCGTGGATCGACAATAAAGCCACGCTCTTCTCGTAAAATTTCCATGCCAAGAAAATAGTGAATTTCTCCCAAGTTCTTAACTTTGAACTCGTATTGAGAAAATATTTGATATTCTCGAGCTCACTCAAATCATCCCCCGAGGAGAATATCGTCCACATAGATCGCCAGATGGAAATTAGTGACCTACCGTTTAAAAAATGAGAATAATCGTTTAAGGAAGATTGAATAACCTTTGAAAGCTAATTTTCCCGCAAGTCGAGCATACACCGCGCGCGAAGCTTGTTTTAAACCGTATAAGGACTTTTTCGTAATTTGTATACGGTTAGGACTTTGGTGAGGTGTCACTCCGCGGGAAACTTCATAAAACCCTTTCGGAGATCACCATGCGTAAAACGCATTGTTGACATCTGGGCTTGGAAATGACCACCGCTTTTAGCCGCAATGGTAAGTAGGGCATTGGATAGTGGTCATTTTCACAACAGGTGAAAAAGTTTCTCCATAATCTATACCTTCTCTTTGGATATCCCCCCTCACCACTAGTCTTGCCTTTAGTCTTTCAATACTCCCATCTGAGAGATGCTTTATCTTGTATACCCATTTGCAAGGTAAGGCTCTTTTCCCTTTAGGTAACAGTTGACAACTTCCTGTGTTTGATTGTTTTTCCAAAGCCTTAATTTTCGAGTTCATGGCTTCTCTCCAACACGGACGTTTGGGAAGCTCGGTATGAAGAGAAAGGCTCGGGACAAGTTAGCAGGTGAAAAGTGGCAGCGATTGTTGAGAGATAAGGAGAGAAAAGCATAACTCCTGGCTTGTGAGAGCGATCAAAACAAGTTTTCCTTTGCATCGGTGAATATCACACTATTGCAAATGTAGTCTTTTAGATAACGGTCTTTGGCGAGATATCCGCTAGACCTTCTTGGTGGATTGGTTATAGGGACGGGTAAGTAGGAATAGAAGAGAGTTTTACTTGGTGTAGAGAACTTGGATAAACAGGTCAAGTGGGGTAATATAGCCGATCCGTGTAATTCATTTGGTGAGGGGAACTTAGTGGCGGATGAGAGAGTGTAGAATCGAACTTCTCCGATGATCGGGTAGTATGTGAGGTTCCGTGGTGTAACTATTTTGAAAAAGATCATGGATCGTGGTGTTGATTGTGCTCGAAATGGACAATCGAATGATCATCTAAGGAATGGAATTCGAGGAAAATAGGTGTGTGCGAGTTATCGACGAGTTGAAAGGAAAGTGTGATTCATGAAATCTCACATCTCCGGATACAAACACTTTTGTATCGGGACAAGAACAGTATATCCTTTCGCCGTAAAGGATAGCCTAGAAAACACAAAAGAGTAGCTCTTTCATCAAACTTGTTCCTTCCTTGTCCCAAAGGAAGCATAGCACAAACATCCAAAATTCCTCAAATGATCATAAGTAGGCTTTTGTCTAAACAATACTTCATAAGGTGTTTGCCCCTTCGAGCACACTAGATGGCAACGATTAACGACGTGTGTAGGCCGAATAGACTCTCCCGCAGACATAGTAATTTGATTGGAGCATCAATCCTCTAGCAATCTCTAAGAGGTGTCTATGCTTCCTCTCAACAATTCCATTTTGTGAGGGTAGCTACACAAGTTACGATTGATGCGAGAATCCCTCGCGAGGCTAGGAAAGCCGATTCTCGTGTGCCTCTTCCCAACTCCAAGGCATTATCGACCTCGATCATTTTAACTTTCACATTGAATCGTCTCTCTACCATAGATAAAAAGCTCTTTAAGACAGAAAAGCATTACTCTTAGTGCTTAGTAAGAATGTCCATGTTCCTCTACCGAAATCATCTACTATGGTGAGAAAGAACCGAATCCATTATAAGTATTACACCAGTGGTCCCTGTGTCTATATGGATGAGATCAAAAATGTGTGTGGACTTTATGCTACTAAGAGGGAAAGGTTGTCTAGTTTGTTTAGCTCAGCACAGATTTACATCACAAATAAAATCGAATTGAAATCATAAGGAAGAAAACTTAAATGTTTCATCGTCGAAATGGAAGGTGTCCCAACCTTACATGCCAAAGCTTTACATTAGGAACAAAGCATTAACATGCATCGCACAGAGGCCGAAACTCGATTGTGAAATGGAATTTCTTCCTTTGGAATTGAAAATACATCATTGGAATTGAAAATACTTCTAGATTTGGCACTATTAGGCTCCAATAAAGAGTCCCTCTCTAACTTCACCAAAAGCTTCGAGGACTCTTCATTGAAAGGTCCCGCAACAAACATCCAAGAATAGAATAGGACATCATATCAAACCGGACACAAAATTTGTGGACCGACGGGGGAGATTATACTTAAAAACTGCACAAGTAAGACATCAAGCATATACGACTGGTAAGATGAGACACCCCTATGCGAGTTACACTTACCTCGAAAGAATTAGGCAAATTGATATTCAAAGGCACGGGGAGAGGAATTAAAAATAGAAAGAATCGGGGGTCAAAACACACGTGTTGCTCAAGCTCCCGAATCAATGATCCAAGTGTTTTGTTTAAGACTAGTGAACACGAGTAACTGAGTATTTAAGAATGGTACCAGCCACCGCATTTGCATCGATTCCCATCTTTCCCCGCTTTCGTGTCAATTTACTTTGCTTGTACATTTGCATCATTTTCGCAACTGCTCCTTGCTAAATTGCTCTTGAAAATTGCCATCATTGACTCCAAAATCTTGTCCTCCCATGTTTTCCTCTCCGCCTCACGAGTTAGACTTGCATTTGCTTTAATCCGGGGTTGATAGTTCCCGGGATTAGTGAACTCAAAACCGCAGAAATCCACGCCGTAGCAATCATCATGCACATGTCCTATTTTTCCACAATATGTGCAAGATACATTTGGATCATATTTCTTCTTGCCTCTAAATTTGTTCCGTGGCTTTTCATAGCCCCTCGATTTGAGTTATTATATTTCGATATGTGCCGCCCTCTCATTGCTTGACTTTTAAGTTTTTGTGCATTTCTTCCCCGTCCATTAGCTACGAACGTCGCAAACTCAGCAAATAATGTGTTGTTTGGTTGTTTTGCTTGTCCAATCGCCATAAATGATCCGTAATCGTAGGCGAAGCGTGCATTTGCATATACTTCCTCCGGTTCTCATCCCGCAAAAGCAAGGAATATGCAACATCTATACCTGTGCAAAGGATTCATCATAAGTATATTTCCCTCGCTCGAGCATACACATCATTTAGTCCCATTAGGAATTGAATTAACCTCTGATCTTCCAGGGATTTTGTTAATTTTGCTTTCCCTCACAAGTGCATTCATACGAACAAAAACAATCACATTTATCCCATCTAATTCATCCCATAATCTCTTAAGTTTGGTGAAGTACCAAAGAATGTCACTATTACCTTGTACTAGTCCGTCAATTCCTTTTGTAGATGGTAGAGTTTGGCACCATTTGACTTGCCAAATCTCCGTTCTGCATCGTCCCAAAGTTCTTTTTTTCAGCCTGAATTCATCACACCGTCTCGCAATATCCTTAGATAATGCATTTGATATCCTAAAAGATATAACCATATCATTGACACAACTCCATTGCTCAAATTCGTCAGAGACTTCGTATCCGGTGCTTTACAAGCTCCATTGATAAAGCCAAGTTTCCTCGTCGATAGAGATAGAGAATAGATCTCCTCCAACCTAAGTATCCTCTTCCATCAAAAACGTTGTTGACTAGAGTCATACCAGTGAATCGAATTGTTTAGGTGATAAGGATGTCCATTTTCATATGTGATTCCTTTCTCTCCACCGCTCGATTCTCGTTTCATTTGTTTCGGGCATTTTGGTTTACCTGAATTTGAAGATGATTTTGATGTTTTTGATACGTATCCGGATCGAGAGCTTAGAGACGCTTCCGATACCATGTTAAAATCAAGACGAAGACACCGTATTTGGGAATTTTCTCTCGTGTAAATTTTATTCATCAAAGCATGTACTCTCTCTTTATACACAAAACTGTCTAACGTAATGTAAAAAAGAAGAGGAAATGGACAAAACTAATTACACTCGTCCTATTCTAATTTGTCCATTGTATAACAAATTTTATTCTTTCTCGTGTTGGTCACGACCATATTTAAATCTGCCATGATTCTAATCTAAGGGTGGAAGATTGATCTATCATGTGTGTGTGTTGTATGTGTGAGATTAATCCACCTGGCCAGACATTAATTCTCCTAAACGTCACAAACGTTTCTTTCTTTTCTCTCTCTCTCTTTCTCTCTCTTCTCTCTCTCGTTTTCTTTGTACATCATAGTCGTCTCTCTTTCTTTCTCTCTCTCTCTTTTTTCTTTCTTCTCTCTCTCGTTTTCTTTGTACATCATAGTTGTCTTCTTCTTTTCTCTCTCTCGTTTTCTTCTTTTCTGTCTCTCGTTTTCTTTGTGTTTCCAACACACTGACAAAAAGTCACAAAACATCCATCATGTGTGTGTATTCTCAACATCATAATTGCAAAGCCCAGAATGTGAAACCATGTTCATATAACACATATATATTTGAGTTTTGTCTATTTTCATCAGTCATTGTTGTTGTGCAGCTTCAAAAAATATACAATTACCTTCTTCTTTCTTTCTGTATAATCATCAGATATTCAATATCATTGATCCGACTAATTCAAACCCTGTAATGCCCTGGAGTAAAAATGTAAAGGTAACTGACTGTGTATTGTTGATTTCGTATGCTTATGTGTGCACATAGTTTTTTTAAAGGCCAAACCCATCGAGAGACACCTGTGATTGACAACATCTTTCACTTAGATACCCCAACTAAGCCTTGTTCCATTTAGACACCTGTGATAGGGCCTGATTGTGTCATTTGAACACTGTTCGCTAACTTGGCATAGTGAGTGCAATACACTCGCTCTCAGCGCGTGAACTTCTTAATTTAGCCCAAAAAAAAATAAATTAAAATCTCTTCTTCTTCATTCTTCTTTGCCATTATTTCATCCACCATACACCACCAACCCGCCGCCGCTGCCACCATCGTCGTTGATGCTAGTACAACTGTAATAATTAATGTTTATCATCTTTTTTTACATCTGGAAATCACTGCTGCGTCATCTCCTCCTCCTTTTTCTTTAAATCCAATAACTGTCACTATTATTACTTTGTTTGCCGGAAAAAATGGAAACCACCGTCACTTTTGTTCAAATTATGCTCTCAATTTCAAAAAACAAACCAACTTCCGCAAGAGAATTCCCCAAACAAACGTCACTTCTCATCCTCTCAAGTTCAATAAATGAACAGAAAACACAAAAGAATCAAATAGTCGGGTTTTTGAAGAAATCAATTATTATTTCTTCTTCGCATTTCTTAGACTTTAGGGGAAAAAACCGAAGTGGAGAGATTGTTTAGATGTAGTTGGTGGTGTTTGAGCTCAGGAAATGGTGGATTACGGTTTACCAATTTCTTTCTCACACACTCCAATGACCCAAACTTCTCTCTTTCTTTAGATTCAAGAGCTAGCAAACTTGATTTTCTTAATGCCCTAATCAAATGTATGAATATAATGAAATAAAAAAAATAAAAAAAAAATAAAAAGAAGAAGAAGAAGAAGATAAAGGTGGGGTTTCGGGGTAATGGCTATGAGTGTTTAAGAAGAAAGTGGTGAAGGAATGGTGGGGTAGGTGGGGGTAAAAAAATACTAGTACTAGTTTTTTCTTTTCTTTTTTTCTTTTAATTTATCTTTAAATTAATATTTGCACACAAATTCCACATGTCATCTTTTAATTAGCCACCGTACCACATCACACGCGAGTGTATACACACACATTGCAATTTTAGCTGATTGGGTGAAAAGTGTCTAATAATACAAATTTTGAGTAGTCTGAGTGCTTAAATGGACGAACAATGCTATTGGAAAGGTTTCTTGAAAGATGTTGTAACCATAAAAGGTGCTTCCGATGGTTTGGCCTTTTTTAAATGATACATACCGAAAATTAGAATAAGATCCAATACCAGATTTTGTCTCTTTTTCTTTGGAGGGTTTTAAGGGGACAAGTCATTTTCCTAAGAGTTACCCTCTTTACTGTATACTGGTAGTTGGCTTCAATTACCCAACCCCTCACCCCACCCTCCAATTAAGGAACCAAGACCAAAATATCAGACACTAACATAACTACAATATATATACACATAACTTAGTAGGTAGTAATGTTTAATTAGATAGATAATCCGATCAATAAAAGAGTGACATCTATTAACGTGTACGTCTGTTCTTAAAATTGCTTGCTTGTGGATTTACTTGACAATCGATGCGACTAAAAGATTGCAACTTTTTCTGTATGAGTCAAAATCATCTTGTATCACTGTTGTAAGATTAAAAGAAAAGTTTAGAAAAGGCAAAGTCACTTCATTCACCTTTGGTTAAGCTTTTGATCTCTTGATAGTAACATATAGTATGGATTTAGAGGACAATTAGAATCCAGATTCAGTAAAAGTGTACTAGCTCTTTTCCATAGCATATGATAATGGTAATTAATTAATTAGTTAGTCATTATCGCTTAATTAATTTTTTAACCTCTGTGTTGGGAGATCTCCTTAGAAAGCAAAGTCATAGAGAGTGTATTATTGTCCTTGTAATTTCATTTATGGTTATTACACAAAAATAACAAAAATCGAGTTAAAACAGACGTTATCAATAAAGTGAAAATAATACTCCCTCCGGTACATTTTACTTGTCGTGTTTTTTTCTTCACACTTCTTAAAAAAACATTAATTAAATTAAAAAGATAATTTAGTCAAATTATCCTTATTTATTCTTTCGTCTCGATTTAATACTCTTCCTTTTCACCACATTAATCTCTTTCTACATTTATTAAATAAGGGTAAAGGTCAGCTCCCTCCGTTTCTTTACCCACTTTGGACTTTTCACGATGTTTAAGAAATAATAAATGAAGTGCATAATTTACCAATGTACCCATATTAATTGATGCATATTTTTATTGGATTTCAAAAATATTTTGAAGTGAGTAATTAATACTATGGGTAAAACAGAAAAAGAAAAAAAAAACAAATTGTCTTATTTTGATATGCTAAAAGTGACAAGTAAAAGTGAAAATCTATTTTTGAAATACTGGACAAGTAAAAGTGAACGGAGGGAGTACTATTTTTTTTTCTTTTTCATTATTCTTTTTAACAAATCAAGAGATATTTATTATTTTCTTCCAATACTATCGTTATCATTAAATAACTATATAATGTAATAGTAATTCAAACTTAGATTTACAAAGCATAATAGGGACAATTTAGTAAAAGAAACCACCAATAAAGAATTTTTTGAAGGGAGTATCAAGTGAACAAGGGCCAAGTAAAATAAAACGGAGGGAGTAGTTAATTATATCCTGATTTTCTAAAATGACAATTATTTTGGACCATCTATTTTTAGTAAGGACAACAAGTAAAGTGGACTCGAGGGAGTAGTAAAATACTAAAATGTAACCAAAAGAAAACTTCCCTCATCTCAAATTATCTGTCGTGCTTTCTACAATAATTGTCTCAAATTAATTGTTATTTTAGAAGTTCAAGACAAAATTCATTATTCTTTTTTCATTTTATCATTAGTAGTAATTATTCTTGGAGACTACAAACACCTCAATCATGGGAGATGACACATAAAGAACGTAAATATTAAATAAAGAGAGATTATATCTTAAGACATAAATAAGGATAATATAGTCAAAATCTCTCTTAAGGGACATGTAAGAAAGAAACACGAAAGATAATTTGAGACGGAGGTAGCAGTAAAAGACGGTAGTTCTTGAAATCCCATAATAGATTGTGATTTTAGTTACATCACCTTATAGTTAATTTGGTTGCGTCCTTATAAGGATATCACAAGTTCAATAAATATTTCTAATATCATTCAATCAAGATTTTTATATATTTTTAAAGATATTTAATAGTCTAATCAAAAGATTATACTTCTAAACTATCGTTTATTTTTTTTTAAATGTCGTATTTCATTAAAACTATACTAATTTGAACAATAACAGACGTAGATTTGGACAATAATAATAATAATAAATGACTTCTTTTTCTTCTTAAATGTTAAATATTTTAAAATAAATTCAATTTTCTAAAAACAACTAATTTTTGACATTACGTACAGAGAGTAATTAGTAAAATGGCCTGGTTGAAAATAGAATGAATATTATTGAGGAGAGAAAAATAAACGTTTTATTTGTTCAATTGGCGGTGTATAAGCTAAGCCACTATTCAGTAGTGTAACGTGACCTCAACGTCGATATCTCTTAATTAATAATTTTTGGGTCAAGTCATTATCTCCTATTCATAGTCTATTACTCCATAATTTGGACACATTTCTTTGGGTTATTGGAAGGAGTGGCAGAGAAAGAGACAAATCTAATCTCTTGGACCCAAGCAAATCTTCATAAGTTTATAAAATTAATTCCCAATTCATTTGTTTTTCCTTTTTCTTTATTCTCTTTTTTGTTTGTGTAATTAAGGACCCATCTAATTAATATATGAGCAGCATTTAGTGAATATAAAATTGAAAGTACTCATCATGAAAGAGAGTAGGCTCGCGGGGCCAACCTAATTTTCACGAAATACATGTCGAATCCAATGAATAAATAAAGGAAAAAGTTTGGAGAACTTGGAATCTTATGAAAAAATGTACTAGTTGATTCTCCAAAACTCCTTTTGAAAGGTCCCATTTGTTGAATGAACAATTCCCAAAAAAACTCAAGTGATTGATGGAATACCAAGAAATTTTCCCAAGGACACCTCTTTTGTTTTTTGTTTTTAATCTTCTTATGGCTTATTACTCTTTCGTCCCAAATACTATTAGTTACTCTCTCCGGATTAAAAAGAGTATCCACTTAGTTATATGTACACCCCTTAAGAAAACACTAACTTCTAGAAAAAAAATAAGTAATTTGATTAAACTGCTGCTAATTAAATAGGTGAGATTTGATCACAAAGCACTTAATAGGGACATATCTGGAAAAATAAGGTTAATTCTTTCTTGATTTGGTAAGTAGACACACTTTTTGACCCAAAAAAAAAAAAACTAAGTGAACACTCTTTTTAATCAGAAAAAAATATTTTACAAAAAAGTCAAAATGTTTTATCTTTCCGCAAAATAAGAAATTAATTTATTACGCTGTTTTTCTCTTCCTTTCTTTCAGATCTACCTTATCTTTCCTATTGATGAAGTGTTAAGCTATTAAATATCTTCTTAAGGGTGTGCAAAAATCTTTAAAAAGAAATAATATGGGCAAGAAACAGTGTTTATTTTAGTATTGTTAATCATTTTTGTTTGATGGGGTCGAGATGCATCTTAATGATTATGTCTCAAGAAAATCAGCATCTTTTTTCTTTATTATACTCCCTCCAAATAAAAAAAAGTGTCCATTTAATCATTTTTTTAATCAAAAAAAGTGTTCACTTATCAAATTAAGAAAGAATTAACCTTATTTTTTTATATTTGCCCCTATTAAGTGTTATATGATCAAATCTCAATGCCTATTTAATTAGAGATAATTTAGTCAAATTACCTATTTTTTTCTAGGAGTTAGTATTTTCAAGGATGTACGCGAAACTAAGTGGACTCTTTTTTTTTTTTTTTTTTTTATCATGAGGGAGTATTATATATGCAGAGACGAATCTAAATTTCTAGAACATGGGTTCACCAAAAAAAAAAAAAAAAAAGGGGAAAAAATGTAACCTCTAGGTATATACTCGACCTTCAACGAAATGCACAATTTACTTTTTTTTTATAGAATGTGTTCCAGCAGATATATTATACTAATTGTAGGAAATATACACAAAATACCTAATTTTACGGAGAGACCATGTGTTCACAGAGGCGGATCCAGAATTTAGATCTTGTGGGTTCAATTTTAAGATTTTTAGTATTGAACCCTTTATATTCTAAAAGTTATGGGTTCATATCTACTATATATTACAATTTTAATAATTACTTAAAGTTAGGGGTTCAATTGAACCCCAATTAATAGGCTAGATCTGCCCCTGTGTGTTCACGTGTCCATTTTTTACACCTAAAATCGCCCCGTATATACGTAAGTAGATGCTAGGGTATTAAAAGAAGACAAAATATTCTGGCATCATTTGAGATTTGCTCAGTGTAATTACAAGTTATTGGAAGTTGTCCGACATCAACATTTTTAATATTCAACGTTCTAATTTAATTTTATGTTGCTATCGATCTTATTACGTAAGCTTGAATAATAGTGGTTCGTTTTTTTTTTTTTTTTTCCCCATTTTTGCGCATGCAAATTTGCTCGAGGTATTATATGAACAAAAAGTACTTTACCTAACCAAAAAACTTATTCGTATCAGTTTTTATTCTAAACCAATCAATTTAATTATAACAATCACATATTTGACGAGAAAAGATCTTAAGTATGTTAATTTATAAATTATTCCTATATCGCTAGTGATGAAAATCAATGCATTATGCATATTCTATCATTGATTTGAACCATAATTAAATGATACTTATCATATATACACTGCGTCCATGCATTAGTTCGTAAAGCAATGCAAATAATTATATGAACAAAAAGTACTTTACCTAACCAAAAAACTTATTCGTATCAGTAATTATTTGCATTGCTCAGACTAATGCATGGACGTGTATATTGCGTATATGTATCATTTAATTATGGTTCAAACTTGAATGATAGAATATGCATAATGCATTGATTTTCATCACTAGCGATATAGGAATAATTTATAAATTAACATACTTAAGATCTTTTCTCGTCAAATATGTGATTGTTATAATTAGATTGATTGGTTTAGAATAAAAACTCGAAATAATTTCTGACTATTTAGCAAGATAATTCACATCTACCGTATTATAGTTGTTGCTAAGATGAAACACGAGACCTAAATATCCTCTCGATCAAGGAATTAGTCAAAGCTACAATAAAAGTAATTCCTCTAATTTAAGGGAAAAGGTGAACACTTCTAGGTAATTGCGCTATAATTGTGGAATTAGTTTTAATTTCTTTTTTTCCATAGGAGAAAAAGAAGGAAAGAACAGAAATTAAAGTAGTGATGAATGAAGGATTAGAAATGTTACTTTCTGCATCGGAATATCTGTCCAATTTGACCATTTGATGTGGAAGCGGTCTTGCAGAAATTGTCGTTATTAATAGTACTCCCTCCGGATAAAAAAAAAAAAGTGTCCACTTAACTTTTTTTTTTTTTTAGTCAAAAAAAGTGTCCGCTTATTAAATTCAGAAATAATTAACCTTATCTTTCCAGATTTGCTCCTATTAAGTGTTATGTGATCAAATCTCAATGACTATTTAATTAGAGTTAGTTTAGTCAATTTACATATTTTTTTCTCTTGGGTAGTTTCTTAGGGTGTCAAAGGCGCAACGCTGTTTTAATTTTTTTTTTTATCCGGAGGGACTACTTAATAGTTCCCACGAGCAGAACTGACAAGAGGAAATGATGAAAGACTAGTTAAATAAGGGTTGTGGGATGAATATGATCCTTCGATTCTTAATCAGAAATTTTGTGTTCGAATCCTGATTGTGGAATTTTTTTATTTTATTTGAGAACACTTCCCATTTTAAATGAGTTTTGCGCGTCACGAATTCAGATTAATCGAGGCTCCAATGTGCTAATCAAACATCGCGTGGAAACCCCCCCCCCCCCCCCAAAAAAAAAAAAAAAAAAAAAAAAAAAAAAAGACTAGTATAAAAAACTAATGGAAGCAGCTGGGAAATTAAGCAAAATGAATCATCGTCGTATATATTATTTCTGTATGTTATATAAGAATAATGACTTCGAATGTCCTCTGTTAACGAAAAATATTAAAATTTGGGGTTTAGCCCGGTAATTTAAAGTTAGTTTACCCTAGTAGGTTATTTAAAAGATAATTATAGATAAATTCCATAATAAAAGTAATTAATTAGTAAAATGAACAACAGGCTAAATTTTTACATTTTCAGTATAAATAAGCAAAATCCAAGTTAAATTAAAACATAGTAGAAGTGAGTACTTTACTTAAGCAGTGAAATTTTACGACGTCTAGCTGTAAAACATTGTCATTGTCTCTACCGCTGTCAATCATCACGCCAAATAATTAAGAATATCTACTGTTTGTGCTACTTTTTTATTTTATTTTTTCTTACCAATTTGACAAGCTTTAGTTTAGATTATGAGAATTTAAATTCCTTGTTTACTGTTATAACTTTTAAGTCAAATTTTACAAAGCATTATATTCCAAGGTTGAAAAAGAAAGAAACCAATTTATTCTTTATACTCCATAGTCCATATAAGGTGATCTGTGCCCTGCCTCACTTCACACACCTTACCTCTCGTCCCTAATATTATTCGCACTGGTATTTATATTAAATTAATAAATGCAAGATACATGTCTTTTATATAAGTCTTTATCACTGAATCATACATATTCTTAATTTAATTTTTAATTGTTAATATTAAATTAATTGGTTCAATGTAAACACCAATATGCATGAGTTCTTACTCCTTCCCCCCTGACCTTGAGATTGGGATGGATTGTTCTTGTGATTTTTAACATAAAGAACAATAAAGGAACCTAAAAAAGAAAAATGCATTAAAGGAAACATGAAACAAAAGCGTTCAACTATTCACTCCTTTAATTTTGTGGAGAGAAAAAGCAATGGATGCATTTATTTCCTTTTCTCCTTTTGTTTTCTGGAAACATGAAAAAGTTGAAGAAAGTTGGATTCTTTTCTTTCCCTCCCACCTGTTTCTCGTGGTATCACCTCTTTCTCGACTCTTCAACTTAATTGACCATTCACCTGGCCCCCACCAATAAAAGAAAACAAAAAAAGTAAAAACAAAAACAAATATCATTATTTCATTTCATAGCGTGTACTCAAGAGTATGACCTATTGTGTCTAATAAATTTCTCTAGGAGACAAGGTTTCAAATTCAGAGATAAAAAATACTACTATGTGATTCTTCTTATTTACCTAAATTTTGATCAACATAATTATTCAGTATTTGTGCGAGTGATAAGTAGCACTAGTGCACACGCTTGGCCCGAACAAAAAAAAAATAACAATATACTCAATGTAATTTTACAGGTGGGGTCTAGTGAGAATAGCGTGTACGAATACCTTACCCCTACCTCGTGGAGTGTAGTTAGAGAGGTTGTTTCCGATAAGACCGGCTTCAAGAAAAACATTTCAAAGCGTTTTGAAAAAGAGAATACGGAAACGAAGCAGACATGAATGACAAACAAAAAGGAAAGCAGTACATAGGATTCAGAAAAAGAAACAGTGACAACGGTGAAATAGTACAACAAGAAATACATGTAGTAACATAAAATCGAAGATAAAAGAATAATGTTAATACTGCTATAATAAAGTGAAAACATATATATATATATATATATATATATATAGTGCTCTAAACTGTCATCAACCTTATCCGCTGAAAAAGCGAGGCAATGCTCAACTACCTACTAACCTTCTACCCTGATTCGAGACCTCCACACCCTCCTATCTACGGTCATGTCCTCCGTAAGTTGAAGATGCCCTATCTAATCACATCCCCCAATACTTCTACGGTTTACCTCTACCTCTTCTCACACCCACCAATGCCGATCTCTCGCACCTCCTCACTTGGGCATCTATGCACTTCTTCACAAGCCCAAACCATCTCAGCCTCACCTCCCTCATCTTGTCCACCACTGAGGACACTCCCACCTTATCCTGGATATCTTCATTCCTAATCTTATCCTTTTTGGTATACCCACACATCTAATTCAACATTATCCTCATTTTCGCAACTTTCATCTTCTGCACATGAGAACTGTTAACAAGTCAACACTCCGCCCATACAACATGGTAGGTCTAACCATCATTCTGTAGAACTTACCTTTAAGTTTTGGTTTCACTTTCTTATCACACACAAGACTCTAGAGGTGAATATCCATTTTGTCCAGCCCGCACCAATACGATGTGCGGCATCATCATCAATCGCCCACGCTCACAATAAGTGTCACTTTAGCCCAAAAAAGTTGTCCCATAATAAGTGTCACCTTAGGAAATCGAGACATAAATTGACTAGTTTTCCCAACTCTACCCTTAGACAAAAAGTGACAAGTTAAAGTAACATCTAGATGATGATTGGAAAAGTTACATAGTAACTTGGTATTGTTGGATTCCCAACGTCAAAAGGTTTACTACTTGTGTATGCTCTAATCAAGAGGAAAAAGTAATTTATTTTTATTATATAAGAGTATTTTAGTAAACTTCACATTGCATTATTGGTTTCTTAATAAGTGTGTTTTTTGCTAAGTAGGCGTTTGGACATGCGATTTGAAACCATGAGATGAAATCAACGTTTGGACATGCAATTTTTTCCCTTTTTCCTCCCCCAGCTATCTACAATCCGCATCCATTTTCGGCTATTCCAGCCAAAAAAAAAAAAAGGAATTTTTTTTAGATTTCCTTAGAATTTTGTGCAGTTAGATTTCCTTGAATCCACTCTCCCTACTTGGATCTGTGAAATATAACTAAACTATATATCCTTTGAATTTTGTTCTACTCTTTTTTTTGTTTTAGGAGGGAAAAACGTAGCCATTGTCTGATGATTTCATGGAGATATTTGCTAGAGGGAAAGGCTGGTGCTGGCAGAAAGGAGAAAAGGGTGAAGAGAAAGAACTGCTAACTAGAGTTAATATTGTAGTACATTATTTAGTTAACAAAACAAATCTGGTCCATTGAAAAATTATGGAGACACGTGTAAGCTATTTAAGATGGGACTGGACCAAATGGAGAGATAGGAAGGGAGCTGGATCCATATCTAAAACGCAACCCATAATAACAGCAAGCATGATCAGACGCGTTTTATGTGTTACATCAAAATGTGATTGGTCGGCGGGAACCAGACATCATGAGCTTAAAATCGTTGATAGTGATTTAATTTGTTAATAATGTTATTAGGTAATCCAAAATCTCAAACATGAGATGTACATACGCGTTGAACATGGTCATTTAGATACCCTGGTCAGTAATCATTTGTTTAGAATAAGTGAGTGGGTCCAAAATTATGTACGCTAATTGATTGAGGTTAATTAACAACCATACTTGACCGTGACTAATTAATTAATGCCTTCATTAGGGGGTGTTAGGGTGGGGGGGGGGGGCGCAGAGGGGCACAAAGGTGGAATTGCGATTTCAAGTTTATGAATTTTGAATTCTAGTAAATGTGACTTACTAAATTATAGATAAATTATTTATCCATATTAAGTGAATTTTCACGTTCAAACACAACATCAAATTTTTTGAATACGTAAGCAGTATTATAGCTCCGTCCTAGAGGTGGAAATAAAGAACAAAAGAAACATAGACTTAACGATGGAGGTCAATTCTGCCACAAGGCAAAAGAAAAGAAAAAGTGATTAGCTACTATATAATACTAGTATTATATTGGAAAAAGAAACTTAATTTATATTATATTGTTTACCCTAACTCCTATTCGAGCTATGAACATAGACTAGGCACTCCTGAAGTAGTAATCAAGAAGTCCAAGTGAAGAACCCTACTTAGAAATTAAAGAATATCGGCTAACAGTAATGAACGCTTTCAAAAGAACATAAGTCATAATTAATGAACTTTTTGAAGTCATCCGATGCTGATGTACGATATCTATAACAAGTTGTCATTTCGAGTAGATCTTCACAATATTTTAGTGCGAAAAATAATTGATCTAATTGTTGGGGTTTCTTTTTTAGAGTCCGGAACCTAAATGACCCAATAAAAAATGAATTGAACCAAAATATCTCACGAAAAAAAAATGTTACCAAAGTACCTTTAACGCATGTTTTTTATGCGTTATGTAAAAATGTGTTAACGTTGCCCGTTTACATCCGTTACCCGAGCTTATAAAAAAATTAAAAAAAAAAAAATTACAAAACGCAGCCCTATAGAATTTAATATTCTAAATATTAGTTAAAGTTTTAAATGTTACTACAGTCTTATCCAACATTGAAATACATTTTCAAGAAAAAATTTAATTTTCAAAGGGCATAAAAGGCGATCAACATTTTGAGGATATTTTTGTCGCTCAATATTTAGCGTTTCAACATTCATGTTAATTAATTTTAGAAATTTTTATAAAATAAAAGAAAGTAAGACACTTAAATTGGTGTTGAGGGGATATTATTTTTCTTAAGCATAAGCTAAATCTTATATATAAGTATATATTTTTAAAATAATTATAATTATTTTCTATAAAAAAGAATACACTTAAATTGATACCGAAGAGATATTGCTGTTCCTAAGCATAAGCTAGGTATTCTATTTTTGTTTTCTTAGAAATGATTATAATTATTTATAAATACTATATTTTCGGTTGCCTTAAAATATAATTAATTATTTTCTAAAAAGAAAAGTAAGATACTTAAATTGATGCGAAGGGGATATTATCTTTCGTAAGCATGATCTAAGTCTTATATTTTTGGCTGTCTTAGAAAATGATTGTGATTATTTAAAAAAAAAAAATGTAAGACACTTAAATTGATACGAAGATGATATTATTTTCTTAAGCATAAGCTAAAACTTACATGTTTGGTTATCTTAAAAAATAATTATAATTATTTTTTATAAGAAAAGTAAGACACTTAAATTGACACCGAGAGATATTATTTTTTCGAAGCATTTGTTAAGACGGATATTGTTTTTCTAAAGCTTATGCTAAGTTTTATATTTTTCTTGTCTTAGAAAATGATTATAATTATTTTCTGAATATTATTTTTGGTTGCCTCAAAAAATAATTATAATTATTTTCTAAAAAAGAAAGTAAAACACTTAATTTGATACGAAGGGGATATTATTTTTCGTAAGCATAAGCTATGTCTTATATTTTTGGTTGTCTTAGAAAATGATTAGTGTCTCACTTTCTTACGAAAATATAACAACAAAAATATAATACTTAGCTGATGCTTTGAAAAAATAATATCTCTCGGTGTCAATTTAAGTGTCTTACTTTTCTTATAAAAAATAATTATAATTATTTTTTAAGATAACCAAACATGTGAGTTTTAGCTTATGCTTAAGAAAATAATATCATCTTCGTATCAATTTAAGTGTCTTACATTTTTTTTTTAAAATAATCATAATCATTTTCTAAGATAGCCAAAAATATAAGACTTAGATCATGCTTACGAAAGATAATATCCCCTTCGTTTCAATTTAAGTGTCTTACTTTTCTTTTTAGAAAATAATTATAATTATATTTTAAGGCAACCGAAAATATAGTATTTATAAATAACTATAATCTTTTCTAAGAAAACAAAAATAGAATACCTAGCTTATGCTTAGGAACAACAATATCTCTTCGGTATCGATTTAAGTGTATTACTTTCTTTTTATAGAAAATAATTATAATTATTTTAAAAATATATACTTATATATAAGATTTAGCTTATGCTTAAGAAAAATAATATCCCCTCAACACCAATTTAAGTGTCTTACTTTCTTTTATTTTATAAAAATTTCTAAAATTAATTAACATGAATGTTGAAACACTAAATATTGAACGGCAAAAATATCCTCAAAATGTTGATCGCCTTTTATGCCCTTTGAAAATTAAATTTTTTCTTGAAAATGTATTTCAATGTTGGATAAAACTGTAGTAACATTTAAAACTTTAACTAATATTTAGAATATTAAATTTAACAAAATTCTATAGGATATTAGAAGTAAAACTAAAAAAGTGAAAGTTAGAGTAGAAGTAGAAGTTGGTTAAGTATAATAACACAATCTATTAGTAAAGCAGCATAGCGCAGCAAAATGTTGAGTTATGTAATTTTTTGTTCTTTTTTTATTTTTTTTAAAAGCTCGGGTAACGGATGTAAACGGGCAACGTTAGCACATTTTTACATAACGCATAAAAAACATGCGCTAAAGGTACTTTGCTTTTTCTTTTTTTTTTTTTGTGGGGTATTTTGATTCAATTCGTTTTTTATTGGGTCATTTAAGTTCCGGACTCTCTTTTTTGTACCTATATAGTACGGTAGTAATACTAGATACAAATAACAGTGAGGGGCAAGGTGTCTTCATTTAATAGTAAAACTAAAGATCCTTGTGTAGTTGTGCTAGCTAAGTTTCTCCCAATTTATTTTGGCTGTTAATTAACCTATAATAATAATAATAATAATAATAATAATAATAATAATAACAATAATAATGAAAAGCATTGGTAGGTGCTGATAGTTACGTTTACTTAAATAAATGGAGTAAACACTATGTAGTTGATTTTTCGATGAAACGAGTTATCTCAAGAATTAAGCTAAAGCTAACTGATAAAACACGTTGTATATGTTTTATCGTTAGTCATTAAACTTTTTTTTAATCTTCTCCTGCCTTCGTCCTTCTTCATCTACATTACAAAAAAAAAATTGACAAATATTTTAGGCATTAATCGCTCTTGCACTTTGATAGTAGGCTTTCCTCCAATGTACCAAAACCAAAAATCACACGTAGTGCAAGTAAATACATTTGTGAGCTAATGAATAAGTTCTTTTGATTTAATTTCGTAAGAGCGAGAGTTTTGAGTTCGGTATTTCTCCCTGAATAAAAAGATGCATATATCGACCATAATGGGTTGCGGGAAGATGGTTAATTAAGATTTTTTCACCTTTAATTAGAAATTTCAAGTTCGAGCTTTGACAATGAAAAATATTTTGGTAAAAGCCTATTCAGTGCAAATCTCTAGAAGAATCTTAGTAGCTCAGTTGGTTGGCTACGTGAACTTTCACCTTGTTGGTGAGGGTTCGATTTCTCACCTTGTAATCCCCTCCCCATTTCTCTATTCCAAAAAAAAAAAAAAAAAAAAAAAAAAAAGTGCAAATCTCTAGAAAGAGTTAATAAGTTTGAAATACTGGATGCTTAAAACCCCAAAGAACATGCATATAAGGGTAAGATCAGTACCATGCATATAAGGGTAAGATCAGTACCAAGTGTTTTGGTGATTGAAAACACATGAACATGGAGGAATCCAAAGACTTGAGTGAATTGTCTCTTTGTCCTCTTCACATTGTATTTTGGCTACAAAAATTGTGGCCTGTGGTAAGCAACGTTTCAATTAATTTCTCAAGGAGAAGGGGGAGCATGTCCACCAAGGTATTCTATATAAATCATGTGGTGTCTCTCTAGCTGTTTTTTGAATGGGTAACACACTAACGTGATTCATTTATCTTAATTTATTATCTGTTTTACACTTATAATACTTTTTTTTTCAGGGATCAAATATCAATATCAGTATTATGAATTTCTACAATGTGATTTAGTTGTCTTAATTGAGGTACGAAAGGGTGAAAATCCAAATAGTATTAGAAACCTTAATTAACATCTCTCCTAGAATGAATCGAAAGTTATATACATGCATATCTTACCGTAGATATTTTGAGGGGATGAAGTAGAAGGGAATAAGCTAATATGCATCTAAGTTAATTGTATACACTGGTAATGTAATGTTTTTACATTATCAGTAAAATTTAACTTATTATAGCGGCTAATTTATCATATTTTGCATGTTGTCAATCAATTTAATTATAAAGTGTTACAACTTACATGTATGAAGTAACTTGTGGAATCGGATACAACACTAGTCTATAAAGCTCACCTTATGGCACACTTTTGATCGGTAAATACTTACCGTACTGGTGTTTATATCACAATCAATTTAACTATAGTTAAGTGATTCTTAAAGTCCAAAAATTTATTACTCCCTCCGTTCATTTTTACTTGTCATGTATTGAATTGGTACGCATATTAAGGAGCCAAAAAAAGAATGACAATTTTACTATATTACCCCTAATTATTGCTCAATAACCTAATGATTGAAATCAATAAGACATCTTTTTTAAAAGTTGTGCATTAAATTCACCAAGTTAAATTTAACTTTCCAACTCAATAATTAATAATAAGGGTAAAATAGGTATAAAATGGTAAATTATCTCTTGATTTTCGAAACTAGACAAGTAGAAATGAACAACTATTTTTAGTATACATGACAAGTAAAAATGAACGGAGATAGTAATTAACTATGATTAAGTGATACGATACGGATAAACTTTGAATGGAACGGAGATAGGGGGGCTTCATTCTTAAAAATCTGAGTGGAAGTAGTGATCATCAAAGGATAAAATGCAATCCGTGATATGATAGAGGTAGTAAAAGTTAAGGAGACAAGAAATTGACCTAAGTAAGTGGTTTCTTGAACTAAAGTTAGCAATCATATACAAAAGAGGACGATTCTTCTTTTATTTGATTATCATTTTTGAACAAACGCTGATACAATATGAGAGACACGCAATGCACGATGCATGTTCAGACAAACTTGCAAACGCTAGCAATTGCTGCTTAATTAATTTGTGAATATTTATGATATTTTGTTCTCTACCATGAAAACAATGATTTTTCGTTTGTTACTTATTGGAGATTTATTGTATTGTCACTTTCATCTATCATTCAGCATTTGTTTGTCATATAACTCATCCCATTCTTTGGGGACTGGGGTGGTCAGTTTCCCATAAACAGGGGGATCTTGACCCTCATGTGCAGTCTTTGCACAACTGTGCTTCAGTGTCTCTTTAACCGTGAGCCATATTAATTCGAATTTCCGTTACAAGCGTCCATTACCAACAAAAATCCGTTCCTAGGGTTCGAGCTCGAAATTTTTAATTAAAGGCCGGAAATACTACATTCACCCGAACCATCTCTTCACATTTGTTGATGCTCAGTTGAGTGTTAATCGATCTAAGCGTAACTTTCGATTATACGTACCCTCTGTCAAAATGTAGGCTTGAAGAAGGGATGATCACACAATCTAAATTGCAACTTCGATCCAGTCTCTTCCTTGTCTCCTTAATTATTGCGACTCGAGGGGTTAGTCAAAGTGTGAAACAACTTGATAAATTGATTTACTTATAAGTCTGGTGTTAGACTTATAAGCACATGACTTCAAGAGGAGAAATGCAAAAAAGTAAAAATAATTAGACAAGGCTAAAAGAAAAAGAGACATGAGAACTTGGAGACATGAAGCAAACTCCACACATCATAGAAGTTCGTATACACATCATATGTTGCAGGGATCTGCTTCATTCTTCACCTTCTTTTCCAGCCACATTTCTTCCCTTTTTTTTTTTTCCTGTTTTAAAAAAGAGGGGAGGGGGCGGGCAATCATCGTGGAATATTTTTCTGTATTCTGTTCACCAGAAGTTTTCAACAAAAATAAGAAACATATCATATCATGACATGAAAGATGAAGCGCCCCGCGAGAACAGGTTAAGCATCAATATTCATAGGCCGGAGGACGTTCTCGTTTACACTTCATTCATCTTTGTTAGATAGTTCATGTCTTTTCTTCTGTCCTACTTCTACTAGTAAAGTTAGAAGAGCTTCACAAACTTGAGATGCATCAGCCTCCGTTGGGTTATCATTTAATTCAGAATATACCATCCAAGCATGATCCAGTTTCCGTTTTGGCCTAACCACCACTGAGCCAGGGACTTCTGCATCACGACAAGTGACAAGCCCATCACTCTTCTCACCATACCTGATCTGAAGAAGCTGGGCACATGCAGCCATCGCAGCACCAAGAGGCATCACCACGGGAAACTTAGCAGCAGGTTGGGCAGCAGAAAATGTGGGAAGTTCAGCATGTGCCACACGGGATAACGTGGCCAAAACCGCTGGAGAAATGCTGGCCTCCGTTCGGAAGGAAACAACAGGAAGCTCCCTTGGCAAATGGTATTTGCTCAAGAATTTCTTCCTCCTCTCATAAGTCAAATCTTCCAAAGCTTGCATGTCCCCCTTCAAAACAACAGTGGATATTAGAATACCTAACACAAAAGGCAACACTTTGCAAGAAACAATTCCTCATATATCTGACACATGGAGCGTGGCATGTTTGGAATTTTTCCTTTACCGCTTTGCTTTGTGAGAACCATAAAAGCAAAAATGCTAAGAACATCCAAGTCAAGAGATAGGTATGTTTCAGGACACCAATGTATGTCTTGATGCAAAAGAATCTGGACATTCAACCCATAAACGGCAACGAGTAGAGTAGCTTAAGCTATTATAAACCCATTTATAAATTCTTATACACCCGATTAGGATAGTTGATATAACACTCTCCCACATGTGTAATCTGATTGAATTTATATTTTTTGATAAGGTAAAATTTTATTACATTTTTTTTTTTTTTTTTTTTTTTTTGGATTTGAAAATTTTACGCCTCTTTTCTAGGAGGTATGAGTCGCGAGGCTAATGAAGACGCTTGGAGTCCCCAGAGACGACTGAACAGTAGACGTGCAGCAGATATGCAGAGTAATCTCAACAGGATAAGAAATGAGCCGAGAGTAAGTTACCGACTTGATGGGCTGAATTGAGAAAGAAAAACCCAGAGAAATATAACAAACAGAGAGAAGACAGTCCTAAAACAAGTTCACCAAGTTTGACTGTACCAACATGGAAATGAATCTAAGCTATCCAACCCAAAACATGAAAGTAGTTGGTAGAGTAGCACAGAATCATTGTAAATCCTCTCCCTCCCTCACCCCCCCCCCCCCCCCCCCCCGGCGTCTCTCCCCCCTCCCCCTCTCTCTCTCCCTCTCTCTCTCTCATACACAACATACAACACATAATTACTTCTGCTGTCATGTCAAGTTTTAAAACCACCACAACCCCTTTTTCGCTTTTTCCCATCACTTGTTGTACACACTTTTCACTGAAAGCCTAACATCCCTGAATCGTATAAACACAAAATTTAGCTCCTCGCTGCTACTATGCTGCAGAAGGTAACTGTATATGCATACGCAAGGAACCATACAAGACTTTTTTATCACATTCCACACACACGATAAAAAGCCTTCAAATGGGATCTCCCTTTACTTACCTGGCCTAAAGGAACCACTAAGATCTCCTCTTCCGGAGTAACTATAACTAATCCCCGCCTAATAACAGCAAGAGTAAAGGCAGACCGCGAGGTTATCTTGGATGAATATTTGATATTCCGTAAGTGCCTTAGTGCTTTTTCAAATTTCGTAGTTTGACGACCTAACTTCAGTAGAGATCTACAACGAAATCATTACACACCCACAAATACCTCCGCAAAAAGGGGAAACATTCTGAATCCCAACTTTGAACTTTCATTGAACATCCAGCCGTACTTCCATCATAGTCTTCCGGGCTGCCGTTCCAACTATTTTCTTCAGTTTTCAACAGTCTCTTATCTTTAATTTCTTCTGTTTCCCAAAAAACAAAGTCCAAGCAATCTTTGAAAGAAAACAAATGCTTATCGTGGGAATCTTATTACTCTTCTTTGAACATGTTGACACACAGCGTGAAACAGAAAATTACCCTAGAACTATTGATGGTTTTAGGTATGACAGAGAAATTTCATCTGATTGTACGATACTGGAACAGAAAACAAGACTATCCTACACCAGAACAACAGATGCAGATCAATAACAGACAAGCACCAACTAGAGGATATACCTTGATTACTTTACAGATGAGGGTCTCCATAAGCTTGCGAATGTTTACATAATCACCAAGCTGACCTTCTCGTAAAATGTCTGAAGCAATTGGACTTCCACCATATGGACTCTGTGCTAAAACCAGCCCCCCAACCTTATCTTTCAGATCAGTCCAATACATGGAAAGAGCAGCTGCTGCATCCACTCCTCCTTTACTGTGTCCAAGAAGCAAGACACGTTTCCTAGAGCCCCAATAAATTTCTTCAATGTAATCTTTAATTTCTCTTGCATTCTTCTCCACAGAGGCCTGCTTATTTTATGTTTGGTGGTATTAGAGAAAGCAGTAAACTGCACACATGGTTTACAAATAAGAGGGATACCTATACCTCGCTATGAATTTTGGCTATATGACAAGTGAGTCCCATTTTTGAAAAGCTTGTTTTTGTATTGACAAAGTAAAGTGGTCCATGATTGCTAAAGAGACCTGCATAGAGAAGAGAAGACCAGCAAATATCAGAACATATGCTACTAAAGATGACTAGCTTGCTCATAACTTCAAGACACCTTGAACGATAAGATCAATTTTCCAATATCCCCTAATAACTAATAATTAAAAGATCCTGAATAAAGCATGACCCTAAATAGGGTCAAAGACAAGTGCAGGCAAATCAGGGGAAAACAATTCACATAATAGTACTGATACAAGAGACTGTTGGCACAGTACAACTGATACGCTTTCCATATATGAGGCAGATCTAGTTTCAAACTTTAACCATTTTGGTTGTTTACTATCACTATTGATCGGAAGAAAGGGCTTTTACCTGGAACTAACAAGTAAACCATTGAGTTTGGTAATCCATGTAGTCCATGCCTGAAATAAAAAGATCAGAACAGGTCTAACTGTGTCTGAGTTGGCAGTTGCATTAAATTTGCACATCAAGTCGTGTTTTTACCTAATATCATCAATGATTTCCACAAATCTATCAGTTTGATCTTCAACCGGAGGCATATGTGAAGCACGTTGTAGCCATCCAATATCATCAGCTGACCCACGAACTGTCCTTCTCACCCTCTCTATAAGGCTAAAAATAAAATGCAAAAATCATGAAAAAGTACTTCAATACGCACACGATTATACCTACAGGTAGTACCACCAATATCAACTGTTCTATAAAATCAGTAAAACAAAAAATAGAAAAATTCTTGACTGCAAGAAACGAACATGACAGCTTCCAAGGTTCTCTAAGTTGAGTTTTATGGAAAACCAGCAGCTTCTATGTAGTTTCAGTTATACATACATGAGTATGTATAACAATCATATGATCTGGCAATTTAACATACCAAATATGAATCCATTCAGATAATCATACCCTTGGAAAATGGAAATGCCATTTGAGCTGGTATTCGTTGATAGAACCTGCGTACTGGAACCCTCAGATAGGTCCTCTGAGTTCGTGGCTGCATTACCACTTTGGGAAGATTTTCTAGATAAGGTCCTGCTTAATCCTTCATGGAGAAGTGGAGCATCAACAGATGATTCACTTCCACTTGAAGAAGCAGCATTGAAGGCCGGGGATCCTCTAGTTTCTGCAGAACCAAATGTAATCATCTCCTGGCCACCTAAGCCTCTGGAGGCAGGTTCTGTTACAGTTGGAAGCAGGAAAAAACATCATACAAGCACTAAATTGATAACCTCTAACAGCTCATCAAATTCTAGGAGAACCAGAAAGGAAAATATTTGCTCACACCACAGGTCAGAGTTAATATCATGTCATTAATATATATGACCATGTTGCATCTTATGTGGAAGGGGAAAACAAAAAAGGAAAGAAAAGTTTAAAATCTCAATTCCTAATTTCTAAAGCCTCAACCTAAAAATTTAGTGGTACTAAGACACACTGTTCCAATTCAAAACGGATATGAACCAAGTATGCAAGCAAAAGAATAGGACACTCATTTCTCGCTCACTTAAAAGATAAACAACACCTTTCAATCATGTCACACCACAAATCAAGGCATCTCTTAAGTAGTTATAATCAACAGTTTCACATGTCCCATTAGCTTTTTCCATATAATTCGCATGGGAAGTCTAACCTGGAAGATATTCCTTGGATACAATTGGCAACAAATTCAGAAAGGGAACTTTTTCTTAATATTCTAAAACAACAAAATAGAAGACTTTTAAAAGTAAATATTCTAAAACACATGGAGTATGCAAAATATTGATGGATCAAAAATGACCCAACAACCTATCTCAACCAATCATCACTAAATGATTTCGGGAAATAAACTTAATTAGGGCAAAGAAAAGGAATGCATGAAAAAGTTCATGAAGCTCACCAGAAGAATCCATGAAACAACGAGTAAATAAAGATGTCGTCTCGGAAAGATAGGAAGCAGCATCATTGAGAGCCGGCACAGAGGTAAGTAGCTGGGGCATAACCCTATTGTTTCTTAAAGAACTGTCATTAGCCTGCCATAAAAAGGGGACCGCATGAAGTTCAAATAATAAAAGACACGAAAAAACTTTTAGAAGGTAAGGGACCAAATGCTTCAGAACAGTAGGTAGAGGATTATCAATAGACATGTGCACTTAGAAAAGAAGATAAAATACAAGTTATATCTGATAGAAGTAAACTTTAGCCCTTAGTTCTTGGACAAATTGTTGATATCCGATCATAGTACAAGTTCGCATAAATGACAGTGACCTTGCCATGTATTTGAGATATTAATTCATGGAGCAACATGACTGGAAGAAAAATCAGAAATGTCAAACGCAGGTAGGGCCGTAGGGATGATAATGGGCCAAACTTTTGCAGTTATGCTTATCTAGGCTGCCTACGTATAGGGGTTGGTGTGAGTAGAAATGTGTATTTGGCAATAAAGAGGATGTGTGGGCACTGTTGGAATTCTTAACCACTCAGTCCTCCACCACAGTTTTTCCGTTCTGTTGCAAATCTTGTTTGACCTAATTTCACATCAATACAGGGGGTTGGGTATACAGGATTGGCCTTAGGTTACATTGCCTGCATGGCTTAAGTATTAGTTGAAGCTTGTAACGTCACCTGCCTAATATCAGAAACTATTTTTTTCACGGCACGCAACCCCTAAGAAGTTAGCCAGTGGTTCTGCATAAATTACTGGAGGCTAACCCCAAACATGGTGAAAAATGGAGTGTGTGAATGAAACAACCAGATGTCCGTATGTTTATCAACCATTTACAAGGGACACAATATATTTCCTCTTTTCTTTGAGAAGTAACTACACAATATAATTCCTTAATATATTTGATTCCTTCACCCTTCAGTTCAGATATTTAGAACACTTGCTATGCACTTAAATTTCAAGTACTTCAGTTGTTTTAATTTTCTGAACAAACTTAGGAGTGTTATTACGCTTCCTCTCGCTCCCCGTTACCATCTCCGATCAAATATGAAGTACAACTATGCAATGTATGAAAGCATTAGCATTCCTTACCACCAATAATCTTTTAATGCTTTCCTGAAAGGAGCAAGTTAATACAAGATTGCTTACAAATTATTGAGCAGAAACCACAGAAATGTCTTATCACAAGGCGCAAAGGTTTTTCCACGTAGCAGCTATAAATACAGGTTCAAGAATTAAAAATTTAATCAGACAATATACTTCTCATCCTTACTTTCTCCCACCTCATAAGTTTCCATCACTTGAAGTCTAAAATCCGCCCCTAACTATCTTCACTGTTCTCCATATACTCTGTTTATTAGCGGCACTGAATATTATTTTAAAAATTTGTGAAAGAATGGAGGTCAAGACTGAGCTTCTATCTGATGGCCACTAAACTCAGAGACGTGTTCCGAGTGTCAGATGTCTTGGTTGATCTGTGGCTGTCTGATCTGGACTCTTGGGTAGAAGTTTGTTTTCCCACTTAATTGACTTTATATAGCTACCCTTCGAGGAAGAAGTAAAAACTGATAAGGTGGACAAGCCACTAATTATGATTCAATAATTTGATAATGACCAACCAGAAACCCTGTCCATGCATTGTCGGAAAAAAAAAAAAAAAAAAACTCAGACTTAAAGAAGACTCACATAACATTGTAACTCCATCCATGACACGGTCCTTGCGGGTGACAATCCCAAACAACCCTGGTACTAGAAATCTAGAGGACGTTCAAGTGGATGTGCTAGTAACCAAAAAATATCAGGTTAGTTAACCTGCAGCCAATCATCTGACATCGGAGCATAAAAGGCATATTCGTCGTTATGGCGCTTTGGAACACTGCCGATCGCCACCTCTTGCAAGCAACCATCGGTCACAAATGGGAATAATCATCCGCTATCATAGGCGCTTCTAATTTCTTTGGAGATTCTCAATGCAGCATGCGCTGAAATCCGCCTAGCTACTTACTACTCTACTTAACAACAAATCAAAAATGAAATGGAATTCAAATTGGTCGAGAAAAAGAACCGCGCTAGTCGGAATAGGAACAAAGAGATACCCACATTAATAGCAGGTCTGATTCCAGAATTGAATAGGTAGGCGGAACAGAAGATTTGTCCATCGGTAATGCAAATACTTAAAGAGTTCAACAACTAATACATTCTTCAACAAATTGAGAGAGCAGCGAAGGAATGCCACGAGAAATATGTTAATTGAAGCTGAAAGAAGCCAAACCAACACATTCAAATTCACTGCCACGATACGAAACCTAAGTTAAAAGGTCATCTGAATTACAGTGACTTGAATACTCTTAAAGAAAAAAATCACATGGATGTACTACATATATCAAAAAAAGATTACATGGATGTACTAGGAAACCTACAAACAGCTACTCCCTCCTTTCCAATTTATGTGAAGGTGTTTGGCTGGGCACAAAGTATAAGAATAAAAGGAAGACTTTAGAAACTTGTAGCCTAAAACAAGCCATAACTATTTGTGTGGCTATAAATCAACTCATTGAGGGTAAAATCGAAGTTTAAAATTAAATTATTACTAAATATAGAAAGGTGTCATTCTCTTTTAGACCGACTAAGAAAGGAATAATGTCACATAAATTGAGACGGACGGAGTAATAATCTCCGGTCGAAACACTATCTTACTAGAAAGGTGTGATCAAAAGGAGCGACATTTTGAAATAGACTTATCAGATGGAACAAGCTTGAATCGCTAGACAAAAAATGTGATGGGCGTTGTTTTTGGGATTGCAAGAAAATGTGCTGGAGGAGGAATTATAAGGGATGCTATATGGAAAATTATTAAAGCACATTCAACCCCTTTAACGCAGAGAGCAAAGTGATGAAGTGTGATCTAGAGCTCTGCAACTCGAAATGGTGTAAAATTTGACTCTACATTCCATTACTCAAGTAAAGATTGATATAATGAATATCCACACCAGGAGGGCATTGTATGATACTGAATATATCAAAAAACTTCTACCCCTGCCAGGGGCAAATTACAAAAACATTCCATATACGCAAACATCACAGCAAATGCATATGCGAAGTACCATTAACTGATCCAAGAACCACTGAACCATAAAGACTTTCCTTTTTTGCACTTAAGTTTCAAACAAACTAGATGAAATGCAATATCACCATACTCAGGTTTAGACTACACATACTGTTCTACTCAAAATGTACCTTTTTGAAGGATTTAAACATTAATACTTGTATTTAGCATAAAACTGTCCCAACAAATCCTACCATTAAAATAATGGGTGAAAGCATCTTACCACAAAGGGCTCTCTCGACTCCTGTGTTGTGTTGTTACGTCTGTCCATATTATAAAACTCACTGCTAATAATAAGAAAAACAAATTAAATTGATGCCACAACCAAAATTTAAGTAACAAATATGGAAACCCATTAATTAAAAGGAGGCGGACAATTCCAACATAAAACTTCCGAAAATTCTATCTTTAATGAACAAAATCTTAAACTTTGTTAGTAAAGTTAAAATTTTAAAAAAACTCAAATTCAGAGTATATCAACAGAAGTAGTACCTTTAATTAGCAGAAGAGATTGAAATGAGATTTGGCAATTTTACGATTCTGAAAAAACAAATAGTATTTTAATTGCTTTTAACCACAAAATAAAAATTCAAAATAGGAGGCTGATAGAGAAAGGGTAAATAAATTGCTTAATTGCAAAGCAATGCCAAAGTTAACCGAACACTCCATTAAACAGAGAGATGAAAAACAACTCATTAAACGTCGTCGTATATGGTCATTTCTTTCAAATTATGAACAAAACGACGGTTGACGGAATGAAGATCATGCACCGCCCTATTTTTGGGCTGGGCCTATGCCTGTGGTAGTTGGACTAATCTTCAAATCAAACATACATCTTCATCCACTTATTTGACTTTCTTTTCTTTTAAAAAAAAAAAAAAATCCCTTGTAAATATTAATTTTTCATTTTTTCTTATTGAATACCACTTCCAAAAGAATAAAAAGAGAGATGTTAATTATTATAAATAAAAATTTATATGTTAATTTAATCAATTTTAATTTGTATCAGGATGTTTTGATTTACATTTAAATCATCATTCATAAACTAGTTAACATAACATATATATTACATATTTACTCCTGTTCATGATAAGTGGTGTTTCACAAAATCAAGAAAGCATTGAATTTTTTTCTTCTAATTTTACCCTTATTTAAATAATTAAAATTTTACATAACCAAGAAATCATTACAGATCTACTTTTTCAAAGCATTTGATTAAGGCTAAGTTAGTAAGAACATTTCTTACTTTCTAGGATTGCGTAGTTTTCTTAAGAAATGTGTTCAAGCTAAAAACATCACTTATTATGAAATGGATGGAGTATAGGATAATAAATTAATAACCTTAAGAAAAGCTAAGTAACATGTTGGAGCCAATAAAAGCCAATAAAATTATACTGAACAAGTAAACAAGCATGTAAACATTGTTAAACACCAAAATGGACAAATTTAACAAACTTTCTCCATTAGTTTTCTTTCATTTGTCACGTGACATTCTTCCATAGTTCCAACAACTTAAAAATTGCATGAGTTATGAACTCATGTCTTTCTTATTTCAGCTTCATATAGAAATAAAAATAAAAATAAAAAGTGAAACATCTTTGTTCTGTCTAAAGACAATACAAAGAAAATGAACAACCTAATATCTTAAAAGTTAAACAAACTTATTAAGTCATAACATGATATTATAGTCTTAGAGACTCCTAAGGAGGATGCCTTCAAAGGTAATTCCAGGACCAAATGCTAAAGCAAGTCCCCATTCTTCACCACCATGTTTCTTATTCTTCAACTCTTCCCTCATATACTCCATCACATAGAATATAGTATTGCTACTCACATTCCCAAAATCCATCAATGCCCTTCTGCTACAATCCAATTTATCACTTTGTAACTTCAGTGTGTTCTCCAATCTGTTAAGTATAGCCGGTCCGCCCGGATGTACAGCCCAAAACAAGTCATTGTACTTAGTTTCCCCTTTTTGATCACCTTTTTTTGCTATCAATTTCTTGCAGAATTCCTCAATGTTGTCCTGAATTTTCTCAGGAAGGTCCCTCCCTAACTTGAAGTTTATCCCTTCTTCAGTAAGTCGCCCATCGATCACGTTCTTTGTCCCTGGCAAGAATTGCTGAGTTGCAAAATTCAGCTCCATGAAAGGGGATTCTTTTCCCACAATTGGCTCAGTTCCAATTATAGCAGCAGCAGCTCCGTCCCCGAAAAGTGCAGCACCAACAAGATCATATGGCCTAGCATTATTTGGTGGCCTAAACCCAAGAATAGTAGTTTCAGAAGTTGTCAACAAAACTCTGCTTCCTGGATTGTTTTCAGCTATATCTTTGGCAACTCTAAGCCCTGTGACACCACCATAACATCCCAAAAAATATAGCATTACGCGTCCAATGTCACACCTCAATCCGAGCTCTGTAGCAAGGTGAAGATCACCTCCTGGTAAGCGTATTTCGCTTGAAGAAACGTAAACAATATGAGTGATTTCATCAGTTGATCTTCCCCATTCCTTGATGCAAGCTTGGCTTGCTTGTTTTGCCATTTCAACAACTGCTGGATTCGCAATTTCTAGCCTTTGCCTGATTGTTGGTGTGCCTTCAGTTGCTAGTTCTGGATACTTCTCCAAAATTTCCTTTGACATCACTGTGTATCTTGTCTTCACAGTAGTAGTTTTGCCTACATAAAAATAATCAAAACAGGAACAACATGGAAAACTGACTAAAAAATACTACTCCTAAGGAAGAGTTCAACTCATATATACTCTAACATTGTACTGTCAGGTCACCAGAAGATAATTACAGGTAACCGTCAGATTAGTAATCTGGAAAATAGGACAGTTTTCTGCTACAACACGTTAAAATACCCTAACATTGTAAAAATTCTTTATGATGTCAGTGCATATAAGTTAAATTTACCAAAGAAAATGGATAATATAAGCATGAAAAATTAATATAAAGCAATTCTTGCTTACAAAGGCGCTCTAATTTCTCCTTAATTGCCAAATCTTGACAGTTGGTATCGCGAATGTAGCCTTCAACCAAGCAATCCTGAGGGACAAGTTGTGGAGGGAAAGCTTTGCCCATTGCAAGAATAGTGGCTTTTCCCGGAGTAGGAAGGCGCCGTGATGGTTGAAAAGAGTGGTTAGATGCACCATTAACATTCTTGTTGTTCTGTGACATATTGGCTAAATTTGCAATTACGCTGAGAGTATGTGACTTGAGATTGCTGCTGTTATGATGAGATCTTTGGTATGAGACTGTTTCAAACATGATGGATGAAGAAGTATAAATGGAGAGCTAAATTCATTGTTGGAGAAAAGTTGGTATAATTGTGTGGAGAAAACTTATGGCATGACAAAATTTAAAACTAGTACATGCTTAAGGGATGCAGATCATTTTAATATTTAATGATTGAGTTCTTGTGGCTGGTTTAATTTGTGTGAAGATATAAATAAAATGAAAGTAATCTTTACCTTTCTTTCACCTGCTTTTTTCTTTTTCTAACTCTTTCATGTTGTTCCAGATTTTCCACTTAGTCATATTGTTCAAATGTTAATTGTATACACATATTTTTTGTTGCCTTCTTATTTTTCATTTCTTATGTTGTTCTTCTCCTGGTACATATAAGATTGCACGGCATACACATGTATATCATTAAAGATATTCATCAATTATTTCTTTTTAGAAGTCACTAATAAAGTAGACAGCAGACTCAATTCATTAGGAACAGGAAGGGTGATGTCTCTCTTCTTTTTTTTTTAAAAAAGGTAAGTAAAATAGGAGAGAATCCTGCATTTATTTTAACTACCTGAAGCTAGTGTACTTAACCGCCTCAGAAGTCGGAAGAAAATTCTTGGAGACCACGTTAACCCTTGTTAAAAGGGGTATGGGGATAAACAGGGCATCATATAAGCCATAAAGAGGTGGAATCCATTCGTTCATATGCACACCGACTGAATCATCCACAGCGATATACTTCATACTGTAGTTAGCAATATTTGAAAAATTGCTCGAAATCGTAACTAAAAAAACTGTTATTAAATAAAAGGGAAAATTTCAGAGACCTCCCTCACGTTTAACTTCGTTTCAATGACCTCCCCTCATGTTTGCAATATTACGACTACCTCCCTTATTTTAACTTTTTATGTAACAACTCTTTTATTCTATTTATTATTAATGAAAAATAACATATGTGGACTGATTTGTACTCCCTAAGATCATGTTTTATCAATTCTCCTTTAAAAAATTATTTCCTAGGATTGTTATCATGGGCTGTTCACCCGTACGTTCCCAACATTTGAGCTTTTTGTTTCTTCATGTTTTAACTTTTTAGAGAAAGTATTTTGCCAACTACTCTGTGATTGATTAAGAAAATATAGAAAAATTCTGAAAATAAATTTTATATATTAAAAATAGGAATAAGGCATCGTTACCCCCCCCCCCCAACTGCGTGCCAAATTTGCAGACACACCTTTCCTTTCAAGGGGGTCTTATTACCCCCCTAAACTATATTTTCCCGTAATTATTTGCACCTTTTGTGCTGACCTGGACTAGTGCGTGATATCAAATATGTGAAGCGCGTAGGAGGTAAAAAACATAATTTTTCACGAATGGGAAACTGCCACGTATCATTCCCAAAGCTTATTATGTGAAGACCCATCGTGTAAAGCACTACATTTCATTAATAAATGCTCAACCGATTATACACCCAATTTAAGAATCAAATTATTTTTTTGATCCTAAATTCTCATCTTTTTGGACGAGGTAAGTAAATTATTGTGTAAATTCGTTATCCTTTCTCCATCTCATGTTGAATTTCTAGTTTAGGGTTTTAATTTTCTTCCCCAATTTCTGTGTATGAAATTTTTAGGGTTAGAAATGGCGAACAACTTGTTGAATAAGCTGTGTATGGACGAAGAAGATCCTATGCTCAATTCCGTAGTGCGATGCAAACATGGCATTTTGCTGAAAATGCAGACTTCTTGGTCTGATCGCAATCCCGGAAGGAGATTTTGGTCTTGTCCTCACTATGAGGTTTGTGCTCATATTCTAATTTGGTTGATTAATTTTAGTGTTAAGTGTTAATTTCAAGTGACTGTATTCTTCAAATTTCAGCCAATGAAGTGCAATTTTTTCAGATGGAGAGACACGGAGAGAGTTGATCAAAGATCAAGGTTTATTATTCCAAGATTGGTGAACAAAATCAAAGAGTTAGAAGAAAATTACGAGCATGTTCGGGTGCATTTGCATGAGCTTGAAAGTCTTAAGATGAAATATGATAATGTCGACATGAATTCACTTGAACCTAAGGAGAAAATTCAGTTGGATGAGGTTGAAAGTCTTACCCTTCAATATGATAATCTCAACATTAGTGAGTTGATTGAGCTTCAAGAGTCAAATGAAGGAGGTGAGTTGATTGAGCTTCAAGATTCAAATGAAGGAGGTGAGTTGATTGAGCTTCAAGATTCAAAAGAGGAGGAGGATGGATTGAATGAGTTTGAAGATACAAAAGAGGAGAAGGATGATTTGAATGAGCTTGAAGATTCAAAAGAGAATAATTTGAAAGAAGGATATGACAGAAAAAAGAAAAGCAAAGGTGTTGGTTTAATAGAAACTTACTTTGGTGTTTGATGGTTTGTTTATTTGTTGTGTATCTTAGTAGTTTATTCGAAATGGGCAACTTGAAGAAAAATCAAATGAAGTTGCCATAGTAGCTAGTGGTCTGTTAATAGTACCTTATTTTGTTTGTTGTAATGGTACTTGAATGATCTCGGATAGGCTAAGTTAGATGTGTTTTGTTGGATGGTACATTTTGGTATTATAATGAAGCATTGTTCTGGTATTTTAATGGTGGTCTTGTACCTACACTTGTTTTAGTTTATCCTACTTCTCATATTGGTGTTGTTTCACTAAATTTTGACAACTTTCTTTTGGTATTGTTTGAGTAAATGTTGGGCAAAATAAGATCACATAATGCAGCAAATTGCATTGCATTTCAAAGAAACAAAACCATTCTCAAATGCCATGACAACCTAACAGTTTTTTTCATTTTTAAAGTGCACCAGAATTTGTCACTCAAATGTGCCAGAATTCAGCAAACAAAACCATTCTCAAATGCCATGACAACCTAACAGTTTTTTTCATTTTTAAAGTGCACCAGAATTTGTCACTCAAATGTGCCAGAATTCAGCATCAAAACCATTCTCAAATGCCATAACAACCTAACAGTTTTTTGAGTGACAAAATGCACCAGAATTTGTCACTCAAATGCACCAGAATTCAGCTTCAAAAGCATTCTCATATGCCATAAAAAAATAACAATTTTTTGAATGACAAAATGCACCAGATTTTGTCACTGAAATGAACCATATATAAACAAAACAATTCTTAAACATTGGGTGTAAATAGCGTAATTGATGCATTCATTTCCAACATAACAAAAAACAAATGGTACATCTGAATACCAACATGAACAAAGCAGTAACTTCAAAGTCTTAAGTCTTAATGTAGCTTCAAACAAACAAATTACAACACTTCCAGCTGGCACTTAACATTAGATCTTCCATGGGTCTCTTGGCAGTGAAGGATTGGTGCTTTGCCTTGCTTTAGCCCTTACTTGATCTCTAATCTCTTGAAGCCTTCTTGTTGTGAGTGCTTTAGCTCCCTTCCACTTCAGTGTACTTGTTGGTTTGAAACCAATATCACCATTACATTCGATCTTACTATTTTTTTTGGTCCAAGAGATACTATTCTTTGACTTGGCGAGTCCGTGCTATTTAAAAAAAAAAAAAACATAAGTTATTGTTATTAAGAGAACAAGACAATATAGTAATGTATGAATACTTACATTAAAAGTTGTGAAGCCATTCTCACTTGAAACACACCTACTCCCATCACTCTTGGCCTTTTATATGGTGTTGTTCTTGCCACACCTTTTCCTTTTCCTCTAGTTGCGTAGCTTGAACTAGGTGCGTAGTTGAACTAGGTGCGTTGTACTTCGGGAAGCGATTAAACCAACTTTCAAGTGGATGATTAACATCCCCTCCCACATTTCTTCCCACACTTTTTCTTTTTCCTCTAGTTGCGTTAGCTTGAACTCTTGGCAGTTGAACTAGGTGCGGCGGTTAACCAGTGCTTGTTGTTGAACTGTGTGTAGTAGTACTTCCTAGAGAAGTTGAACCAACTTTCAAGTAGGTGATTAACTTTTTCTCCTCCCACATTTCTCCCCACACCCCTTCCACTTCCTCTACCACCTCTGAAGAAGTTTCATGTGCCACATTTGGTGTTGTGTTAGTTGCAGATGGAACTTCAGCAGCAATTGTACTTTTCCTAGTACCTCTGGTTCTTTTTGTACTTTCAGCAGCTCTTGAAGAAGTTTCACGTGCCACATTTGGTGTTGTGTTAGTTGCAGATGGAACTTTAGCAGCAATTGTACTTTTCCTAGTACCTCTGGTTCTTTTTGTACTTTCAGCAGCTCTTGATGAAGTTTCATGTGCCACATTTGGAACTTCAAGAAGAATTGCATTTTTCTTAGGTCGCTCTCTCCCTCTCCCTTTACCGCAAAGCTCAACTTCAACAGCGTTGTTGTTTTCTAACATACAAACACACATATATTAGAAGACACAACCAATATTAGAAGACACAAAATAAAATAGTACATTACCTTTGGTCTGCCCATCCTTGTTGTTGAACTTGATGGAATTGATGAACCAGGATGATCATGTGCATCAGTTGAACTTGATGGAACTGATGAACCAACATTTTTCAAAGGACATCCTCTTCTGTTGTGACCCTTAACATGGCAGAGCACATGTCATAGTCATACCGCCTTTAGGTAATTTTCCACACTTCTTTGTTTCATTTTTCTCTTTCCTTCTATTCTTTTTGGACCTGCCTGGCATTGGTTTCACCACTGGTGGTGCAACGGTAGGATGTCTATTATCAGGCCAAAAAGGCATATTATTTACAGGCTGAATGAAGTGAGAATATGTCATCAAATATCTCTCTTTTTTGTAGCGACTATCAACATATTCGGTTGGGTCATATTGTTTAAAAACCATGGCGAGATATGGCATGTGCACGTGGTATCCCCCTAAGCATCCATGATCTACAACTACATACCCTCTTTCTTAGACAAACAGAGTGTTGTTTGTCTCCATCCAACACTTCATATCCCGATTCTCTATTAAATTCCTCCATTGCCTTGTCAATATTATCCTCCAATATCTTCATTCCCATTGGAGAAATGTCCCCTATCCAAGTATTTGCAAATTGACTTAACCTAGCAATTCTCGTCATAACCTTTACTCTTATCTCCGGAGAAATCCTGAGGGCCAGTGACACACAGTTTAAAACTCAGTGACTAATGGGCCCACCCCTCTACTATTAACATGGGTTGTATAAACATTCATCTCCAGCTCATCTTTTACAAGTGCCCCTCCAACTTCCTTATGATTCTCACATTAAAAATGTCGATCCTCGCTAAAAAAGAATGAACTCTGAATTCACATACTATAGCAAATTTCTTGACATAAGCAAACATCAAATTCACTAATTCATGTAGCTGAAATTGAGGCCTATTTGATGGAAACAAACTTCACAAATCTTCATAGAATCAAAGCGGAATAAAATACCAGCAAAACCTCATGCATATTTAACTATATTTGAATTTTTTTTCAAATAAAAACCTTGCAAAGTACTTAATTGATAATTATTTATGAAAACAACAACACAGATGCTCCTCACAAGCACATAAGTAATTACATATCATAACACAAAGATCTCTAATTTCCATCATATCAGACAATAGGTGTTGAAATTTACTACTGATTCCGTATTAATAGAGAAATCCCTAATTTCCACCATATAATACGATTAAAATATTGTACACATTGATTACGAGAGAGAGAGAGAGATACTCCAACAATTGCATCAAGAACTAGGGAACGCATTTAAGGAAACTTATCAGTCATTTTCAGCAGAGAAAGGGACAATGAAATCGTAGGAGGAGATGGCGAAGAGCTTGCGAGAAAAAAGTCGAGGTGTTCATCGGATTGGTTGAAAGGTTTTGGTTTTCTAGGGCAAAATTCTTGAAAAGAGTACTAATTGTTTGGAGGGATATGTGCAACAAAACAATGGAGGGAAAATGAAAAATAGTATTAGAGGCATATCCTGTAGGGACAATTCTTTCAATTGCCACTATAAAACTGTTTATTCTCGGCAGTAGTTTAATTGCCGCTCATAGTTAACCTTATGTAATAGATTACCGACAATTAATGTATTGCCGTTAAATAATTGCCACTAAAGACCAATTTTGTAGTAGTGTCCTCAAGCATGCTAATGATAGTTTTGTGCCTAGCTGCCAAAATCCAGGCATTAAAACTCTCACACATATTATTATCAACTGAATCACACTTCACATCAGTGTTAAAAAACACCTTGCACCAATACTCTTTATCATAGTAGAGTGGATCATCAACTATTCCATTGCCAAGTTTTCCTAATAACTTCATATTTGCATTAAATTCTGCCTCATAAGTGCTTTTAGCACACTTCCAAAATACTTGCTTCCTTTGAAGCCCTCTCCATTCCTTTGACCAGTTAGCAAGAATGTGCCTAGCACACCTTCTTTCTTCACAGGCTGGCAACAGTTCCCTAGTTGCTGATTCAAGTCCCTACAACAGTTGGCATCAAAGAGTGAAAAAACAGAAACAATAAAGAATAAAGAAACAGTAAGTATGAAAATAACTAGAAGGTATGATAAGAACATACCTTTTGCATGTCTGAAATAATAGTGTAGCCTATGCCATCTCCTAATCCCAAGTCCTCCTTCAGCAAAGTCAAGAACCAAGTCCAAGTATTTTTGTTCTCATATTCCACTATCGCCCAAGCAAGTGGAAGCATTTGGTTATTCCATCCCCTAGCCACAAGACATAGTAATTGCCCCTACTAATTCCTTTAAGGAAACAACCATCTAATCCTATGCATTTCCTAACAGCCATGAATGCCTTCTTGAGTGCATCAAAACAGATGTAAAAAGCTTCAAAAACTGGCTGACCAAGATCATTAGCATCACCAAGTTTAACAACACAACTACTTCCAGGGTTTGTCCTCAACAACTCGTCCTTATAATCAAGAATTCTCCCAAACTCAAGAACATGATCTCCCATTATCTCCTTCAGCACCTTAGCTCTTGCTCTCCTAGCTGTGGTCTTACCAACATGGACTTTAAACTTCTTCCTAACTATCTCTTGCAACTTAAACACTCTAATGTTTGGTTGTTCAATTATTCTCTTTTTTAAGGGAGCCAAGAATTTAGCATTGCACAAGTAATTTCTGGAGGATTTTTCACACTTATGAACTGGAATGTAAGTCCTAATAATAAAATTATTACTTACTTTGTCAAGGCTAGCAAACAAAAGCCACTTGCAACCTTTCTTGCAACACCTCACCCTTACTCTATTAGGCTCATTAACATACTTCTCAATCTGAACTCTCCTCCGGATTGCATACCTAGTGATCGCATCTCTAAACTCCTTCACACTCACAAAAGTCATTCCCAATTGCCACACAATTTTTTACAAGTTGGATCAAATCTCACACCCTTTGTACCAGATTTTTTTTTCTTTTAGATTTTGACAGCTTTACCCTCCTCTCGTTGCCCCTCCTCAAACCAATATTCATCATCGTAGTTTCATAGTCGCCAGATCGAACTTGGGTAATATGGTTCATCACCCCTAGTACCGCTCTTCTAAATTATTTTTACCTATCAGCCTCATCAAATCCCAAATCGGTCCAACTTACTTCACCACATGGTACTTCTTCGTTGTCTTTTGGAATTCTTTCCCTTCTATTCCTCCTGTCGCTTTTTCTTCTCTCATTCTTAAGCTCTATGTACCTCCTCATGTACATCACTAAAATAATCATCCTCTCCGGTCAAGTCACCATTTTCGAACGGACTTCATCGGTTGATTCATCGATGCCTTTACCGAAAGTTCTTTGTTTCGAATACGATGGAGCGACGGCTAGATCTATTGGATCTTGAGTGTTTGAAGTACTACTTCTAATGGACGAGTAGTATTTGGGCAAAGTATCTAGGGCATTTTTTGAGGGCGGTATTTAGGGTTGAAGGCGGGGCATTTAAAGATACCTCACCAACTTCAATGTTTTGACTAGCACTTCCTTTAATGGTCCCTACCCCTTTATAAAGAGAAGAATCGAGATTCCCCTCATCCATGTGCACATATACTTCCAAAATCTGCCCACTTTGCAAAGTCCTACCAATTCTTGAAAGAACCCTATCATTGTCAATATTTCCTAAAATGCCACTGTTAGGTGGCCTAATACTAAAGTTGCAACATGAGCTGTACCCTAGATCTGTAATATAACCCTTCAGCTCAAAATAAGAAAGTGTATCAACATCAACATTAGTAAATTCACTCATTACCCCACCCACATATCTTGCTTCATCCTCATCATCTTCATACACTAAGTCCCCACCATAATACAGTCTTACAGTGGTAAATGTAAACCCACTCATACCTAAATGCAAACAAACACAAATAACAAAAAAAAATCATCATAATTCTCAACAAACTAAGTAATCGACAAAAATGAGAAAAACTCACTAAAGCAAAAAAGCAGTGTAGACATGCAAATCAAGTGGAAATTCTAACATTTTAGCAGCAATTCAAGAAAAATACTACTTTATTCAATTCATCAAAATCGCAAACATAAAAACCCCTAAAACCCTAGACTAACACAAACCCAATTAAATGTAGTAAAGTACTAACCTTTAGTCGAAATGTAAGCTTAACCTTCCAACTGACCGTGAATCAACAAGTTGTACCACCAAAGAGATCAAAAAACAAAAAAAACCCTAGACGATACTTTTTTGAACTGAAAGGAGGTAGAACGTTTGATTGAAGAACTTAATAGTCTACACTACATACTTCTTTTCACTCTATTAATGATGAACTGCAGGAGAATTAAGAGGAATTAAGGATTTGGGGAAATTTTGTTGAAGAATCGAAGAGGTTGGCTGATTTTTGGGTTCTGCTCTTTTGGTCAAACGAGCAATGTATTAAAATTAAAAGGAAAAGTGAATTGTCTTGGGGCCCACAGTGCGTGTGTAACACAGATTGTAATATAACTGGGACACTAGTCCAGGTCAGCACAAAAGGTGCAAATAATTACGGGAAAATATAGTTTAGGGGTAATAGGACCCCTTGAAAGGAAAGGTGTGTCCTAGCAAATTTGGTATAAGTTGTGGTGGGGGGGGGGGGGGTAACAGTGCCTTATCCCTTAAAAATATATATGTCTTATTGCAAGCAAAATCCAACAACACGTGCTAGATAAATTTTTGATAAAAAGACGTCTTTAAAATGATGAGGCAGTATAGAGACCTTTACCTCTTAAACGCAATTCGTCAAATTCAGTCCATCAGAATACTGCTTAATTCCTAGAAGCAAAAATACGAGGAGCACTTGACATACTTACTTACAAAAAAAGATTACAAGTAAATTACCTTTATTTATTGAAGAAACACTCAGTATTTTTTTTTTTACGGAAAATATAATGAGAACAATTGGGAGGGTTGAAGAGGAATAGGAAAAGAGAACCATTGAAGAACACTTTGGCATTTTTTGTTTTCAGTTTATTCGAAAATGAGATATTAATAAAATAATAATTAATCCAAAGAGCATGATCATAGCGAGGGAAAATCAGTCCATGAATGTTATTTTTTCATTAGTAATAAATAGAATAAAAGAATTGTTAAAAAAAAAAAAAAAAGGGAGATAGCCGTAATATTGCAAACGTGAGGGGAGGTCAGTTAAACGAAGCAAAACGTGAGGGGAGGTCTCGGGAATTTTCCCTAAATAAAATAAAACAGAGCAGATATAATTTATTTTAAACATATTGTATTTTGACAAGCTTTACTATGCATAGAGCTCGCTCTCCAGGTTTTTGATAAGAACAGTAGTGTCAAATGAATCTCAATGGGATTATATCTTGGTTTTGCTCCGTTCATATTTCTTGTGCCATAACTTTAGTTACTTGCTCCTTAATGTTGTCCAATGCTCTTTTTTAACTGGAAAGAGAATATTTTTGAATTAAAACTAAGTATATGTCGAAATTGATCTCAGAGTATCAACGTAACTCCTCAAATAGTCTTTGCGATAAACTAAGAGAGCATAACTAGAAGGGTATTCTTAATAGCATTATCCCCAAATAAATTATGTCAAATACAAATTTTCCTGCAAGACAATCTGCCACCGCATTGACCTTCCTGAATTCATACATCGATCATACTATCTTACATTTACGTTCCCTTATCTTACCTCAAATAGCAAATTTAATATATTAAGCTCACTAATTAATTCTCAAGAAGAGTTCAACTTTCGGAACTCTGATATATCAATTTCAAAAGAAATACTATATTAGTTAGCTCTGGTTTGGGTTTACCTATAGAATTACGGAAAAGGGCCAAATATACCCCTTTACTAGTGGAAAAGGGTCAAATATACCCCTCGTTATACTTTGGGTTCAAATATACCCCTGTCATTATACTGTTGGTTCAAATATACCCCTCCTCCGTTAAAGTTGTCCACCTTAGACATCCTATGTTACGTGGCACTGACGTAGATGCCAAGTGGCATTGCCACCTCATCACCCCTAACCCATTTTACTCCTCCCCTCTTCAACCACTAAAATTTCCACCCCCTCCACCACCATTGTCATCGTTACCTGCAAATTGTGGCAAGTGCAGTTGTAGAGCAAGGGTAACAAACAGATCTTGCAATCTGAAAACGAAGCAAGCCTAGAGAATTAGTTCCACAATAACACAGCTTGTAAAACAGGATGTTACTTAAAACCAAGCTGAGAGATTAAACCGTGTTTGTGTCTAACCCAATTATACTGATTTGCACGACCAATAAAAACACCAGAAGACAAGCTCAAAATGGAAAATCAAACTTTGTCCCAAGGTCTTCAATTGTGATTGAAAAACCCACCCATGACGGATAAGTAAATATCGAGAAGTCATGAAATACACATTCTCAATGTAAGAACATCACCATTCAAAAATTTATGCTACTTTCCTAAGCACACAGTAGACAGAGTAACGGTGGCAATGGTGGTGGAGGGGGTGGAAATTTTAGTGGTTGGAGAGACGAGGAGTAAAATGGGTTAGGGGTGATAAGGTGGCAATGTCACGTGGCATCCACGCCACGTAGGATAGGATGTTCAAGGTCGACAGCTTTAACGGAGGAGGGGTTTATTTGAATCAATAGTATAACTGCAAGGGTCTATTTGAACTCAAAGTATAACGAGGGGGTATATTTGGCTCTTTTCCAATAGTATATGGGTATATTTGGCCCTTTTCCGATAGAATTATTTACAATTTGAATACCATAAAATTTGATTGGACTAATACTACCTACTACTATAATACGGAGTGGGCCAAGAGTGAAATAAAGTAAAATTGGGCTGTGCCCAAGCTGCTCATGGTGGGCCATACTAATGAGGCCCATCTCCAACACAAATTTCTAAAATCTTCTCAAGTTATTGTGAGTCATAAGGCAAACCTCTGCACTTCGGGCAATTTTTTTTTTTTATTAAATTGGGTTCGAAACCAGAACCTCGGAGTATTAGGCGAAAGATAAAAATTAAAGACCACCAATTTGAGCGGCAAAAATCAAAGGGGCAATCCGCACAAAAAATGGTTATTTTCTTTTTTGTTATAAATATTATTTAATTATGGATGTCTATCTTTAAGAGAAAAAGTAGGGTTAGTGACTTTGGGATCAAGTCAGTTTTCCTCTATAAATACAAAGGCTCTCCTTCATTGTAAAGACATCCCTAACAAGAGAAATAAAGATATCTCCTCTCTCTTCTCTTTCCCTACAATATTCTTGTTCTTGTTTTATTATTTTATAATATGTTATCAGCACGAGTCTCTAATCTTTTATTGGAGCTTAATCCATATTAGTATTACTGTGTTTAAGAGCATGATTGCGCTACACACTCTTTATTGGAAATAAAGTGGTTGCAGTGAAAGGCTATGACATATCGTCTTTACGGAGGAGAATGATCTACAAGTATGTTTACAATTTTCCTCTCCGCGCGGTATGCTTACTAATAATTCTCTTTACGGTGAAATCATGTTTATATACTATTAATCCATCACATATGCACTGTATGGATATTTGTTGGGGGGGGGGGGGGGGTATATATGTCTAGTTATGTCATGGTCAAACCAATTATAATCTGTCTGATGACATTGTGTGCTCACCATCATGTAGTTTCAAACTCCATGTTATATTTAGTTTTATTCGTTCACTTCATCATGAATTATGAATAAAATAAGAGATAGATTTCTTTGTATTGCTTATGTGCTAATAAAATGGCAATAAACAAGAGATATCGGAGAATATAATTTCTGTTACAAATTTAGTGGGAGATCAAAATGTGTATGTGGTCCATTTTTACATTTATATTGGGGGTTTATATAGTAGATCTGGAAAACAAGAAAGAAATCACACTCATACTAGATCTATTTGCATATGGTTTCTTGAGTTATTTTGAACAACATAGTTAAGGAAAAAGTCATAACAAAACATGATACATGAAGATAAGAATGCTATGGCTCCTTGATATTTGAAATAAGATGCCAAAAGGTATGAACAATATTTCCGTTACAAAAATAATGACATGATTTTTTGGATACTTTAAGTTCGTTTAAATCCGTTGTGACGTTCATATATCATCTAATAACCATAGTTTTTGTAATTACACGAATAAGCATGTGATGGTTACATGAGATTTACCTCTTAATTGATTTGCATGAATAAAATATGACAATAAGTAATCAGTAACCTTAGTTCAATGAAATTATGCCATCGATTTTCGGGCAGTGGTGCAACACAGAAAATTATTTTACTATGCAGGCTCTTTTGGGTGAACTTTTTGCCCATGCTATATTGTTTTACTGTTTCCGCATAATAGGTTTATTGAAAGAGACAAAGATCCTGGTGAGTTCATATCTTGAATTTTGAAAATTCAATTTGAAAGAATAATATGACACCAGAAGTGATTATATTTCACGTGCTTTATTGTAATTAAATTTATTAACCATCAGAAATGGTAATATTTTTATAGGCTTGTTGTAGTTACAACGGATGATATGTTAGAGAAAAATTCTCCAAATTATATGATGAATCGATTTGCTCCTGAAGTAGCAATATCTTAAAAGAAGTTATGAATAATTATAATTTGATGTGGTTGAGGCACGTCCATATGATTTGTTTCATTCCCAGAAGTGAATGCAACAACTTATAAATACAGTTTCAATTCCCTGAAGTGAATGTGAATAAGATTCAATAAGGCCTATAATAAGAACATGTACTTGATCGTGAAGATACCACGCCTTGAGAACAAATATTCTAAATATTGTATGATTTATTTCCGAAGTAGTAAACTCAGAAATCTGCTCCTAAAGTAGCAAATTGATCTGCTCCCGAAGTAGCAAACTCAGAAATCTGCTCCCGAAATAGCAAATGTGGAACTTCACTATTGTCTTTACATGTCCATTTAATTACTATTTTTTCATGACACCAGCAGTGTGTAAGTAAAATTTATTTTATGATAACAGCAGTATCTAAGCAATGTTTAGTAGTACAAAATTAATGATCAATGGCTCTAGAAGAGCTAACTATTTGTCTAGAAGATCATGGGGCTAGTATTGTCCCAACAATGTGTGATTATGGAGAATAAATTAAAGGCTCTATGGCATTCCTTCTAGATTATAATATATGAAGTTGATCGAAACACAAGTTGTAGTAAACCCGAAGTTTACTAAAGTAAATGGCTATCATATTAAAGCTATAAATGATTGAAGGATTAAATATTTTCAAAATCATAGTAGGTAAGAAATATGTTTGTGAATGGTTACCCTCTTTATTCTCCAAATTGTACTACACAAATATAACCATGATGAAATCACATGTTACGGTAAACTAGAAGTTTATTGGTACAAAAAATAATTCATGTCATAGTAAACCAGAAGTTTACTAAAACAAATATCACATGGCATGGTAAACTTGAAGTTTACTGGTATAAATAATTTTATTAGTCGGCATGAGCGGTTCGGCCATCCCGATTCAAATATGATTGAGTATTTGACATATATTGAAGAACTAGAAGATTCTTCAAGAATTTATCTTTGTTGCTTGTTCTCATGATAAGTTGATTATAATGGCTAATGTTGGGATTGAATTCCCTAAATTCTGAAAAGAAAAAAATATATATATAAAAGATGAATATGGGCCCGTTCACCTGTTATGTGATGTCTTAAATAGATGCATCGATAAGACGGTCACATGTGTGTTTATTGTCAACTCGCAGTTTGACATATGCAAAGTTACTTGCTCAAAATAATTGAGTTGAGAGCACAATTTTCAGATTATGTAATCAAGATAATTCATCTTGTTAATTGTAACACCTCGTAGCTTCGAGCGAAGGTTTGACTCATGAGATGATAATATAATGGAACCAATATGAGAGTTATAGGAAGTGTTTTGAAAACTAATCAAGTCATAAGGAATGTCTTTGGGCAAAGCAAAGTTGGAAGCCACTCTACGAGGCATGTTTGCAAGTGAGTTTGTAGAAGGTCTTACTTCCAACGACCATAACCCCTTTATTAATTAGGAATTTGGGAAAACTTCCTAAATGAAAGTTGTATCCCTTTGAAATACCTTTCCAACGGTATATTATGGGGGTCAAGGGGACATCTGTACAAAAAGTTATGGCCATTTTACTGAAGGATTACAGAGCAGTCCGTTCACTGGTCATGTTATACGAACTTGTTATACGGCCCATATAATTTTATACGGACCGTATAACTCGTCCATACTTCATGAAACTTCAAATCGACGTTCTGTTTTCAGCCATGATAAAATATGGTCATATTATACGGACTGTATAACTTTATATGGACCGTATAAATAACTTCCACCTCACTTTTGTATAAATTCAAGCCTTCAGTTCTTTTATTTCATTATTCACAATTCCAAGCCCTAGCAACAATCCAAAACATCAAGGTAAGTCAATCCAAACCCTTCCAACTCAATTCTAACATATACTCTAATAATCTAAGCAAGAAATCATTGTTCCTAAACTAGGGTTTTCAAGAAAACCCATCTCAAGGTTCAAGAATTCAAGATTTTGGAAATCTTCTTCAAAGTTAAAATCTTTAATTCAAGTTTGGAGCTTTACCAGGTATGTAGAGCTACTATCTACGTGTGGGAACATCATTGTTCTTCCCCACGCCTCATAATCCATAAATTATGATTCTCTACTAAAACTAGGGTTTCTACACCATGTTCATGACAATCCTAGGTCCATGTCCATGAATAGATTATGTATGAATGGCTATTATCCTATCGTTGTGTTCTTAATAACTCTATATGATTATTGAGAATCAGTCCGTAATCCATGAAAACCCATATCTTGTATTCCATGGGTTCTTGCATGCATGTTTTTAACTAAGAATGATTATTTCATGAATATCCTACATGTCTACAAGTTTTCATGCAACTATATTATATAATTTCTTTCATGCCATGATACAAGATACATACATGCTAAATACAAGCTATTTCATGAAATCATGTTTACAAGTTATTTCGTGAAATCATGATTACAAGTCAAGTACAAGTTAATTCACGAAAATCATGGGCTTCTTAGCCAATTATATCATGTTCATGTTTTTGGGAGTTGCACGAATTACCGAGAAGGCTCAGATAGCCTGAAACTACGTCGTAGGACAAGGATCGCTCCGCCCAGTTAGGACGATTCCTTAATTTTACACTGAATGGATCCATCAGGCACGTTACCACCTTATACCCTGGCAAGGTATGGGGGCTCTGCTGGTCCGGCGAGGTATCAGACTCCACGTATCCACGTGGTGATATCATGTTATCAGTTTATGAAATACTCTCCCTACTTATCATGTTTTACTTATGTTATATATATATATATATATACCCATGCTCATGCTCATGTTCATGTCCGTGTTTTCGCTCGCTCTTATCATGTTATTCCATGTCCCATGTTATTTCTTTCGCATTGCTTTACATACTTAAGACATTCAACGTGCCGACGTCTCCTTTTATTGCCCGGGGTTCGCATTTCACACGCAGTACGGACACAGACGACGCCTCGCTCATTAGGATCCGCACGTACCAAATTATTGGTGAGCCCCATCTCATTCGGTTTGGCATTGTCTTTCTTTATTTAGTTTTGCATCTAAAGGTATGCGCGCGCGGGGGCCTTTTCCCAGCAAGTATATTACGAGTTTCAGACTCATGTTAGAGGTTTCATAGACAAGACAAGTGTCATGTTAGACTTCCAGAGTTGGTTAGCCGGTTTGGCTCATTTATGATATTGTCCGCATTCATGACTTAATCAAGTATTTATGTTTAATATTATGACTTACTATTTTTTATAAAAGCTCATCATGCACTTCACGTTATATTTTCGCTCATATATGCCTCATGATGATTCAGCAAGCCATGTGGTTCGCTTGGTCACATGCAGTCAGGCACCGAGTGTCATGTTACGCCTAGGCCATGGTTCGGGGCGTGACATTAATGTTGGTTTATATCAAAGCTGGTTTGACGTTGAATGCCTCTGATAAATAGCTAAACCATTTCTTATGAGAACAAAGCTTCATATGCTGGTCTAAGATATGATATATTGTATACAACATCACTTGTATGCTTCAGACCAATAAATTATGATAAATTCTCTCCTCACAATCGTTCGTGGATTAGGAACCAAATATTTCCATCTAACAGTTTTTTATGTGTGGTATATGATTAATTAATCTACCATGATGCACAAAGATGGATTCCCCCAAAGAAGATGGGATATATGTTAGTTTTTCTAACATAAGGGGGAGAGAATAAGCAGCTGAGGAATATGTTATGAATTATCATTAGTATGATCCTCATTAAAGGATAATTCAACTCAAATGCTAGAAGCATTTGCTGACCCAAAATTAATTTCTAATTTCAGCTGCAAAATGCTCCTATTAAATTCATGTCCCTGAAGGACAGAGTCTATAGCATGCATGAAGCGTGGTAGACTAATCGGTTCCAAACGCAATAATCATTGAAAAGAAAGAGGAGCAAATGATTAATGATCATTTTAAGGAAGCAATGTGCTCTTGAAGAGCCTACGACATAACACTTCATGAAACCTCATGAGAGATTTAGGTACCTAAAAATAATGAAAGTGATGAGATCTCAATAAGTTATGTCACATTGAGAACCGATACAAATGATATATCATCGACGATATCTTTGGTACAATATAGCACAATATTGTAAAAGATTGTGAGGATCTAAATTCTACGTCTATTAAAGCATGCTAACGCAGAAATTATTATCAAGTGAAATGACGCATCTTGGTAAGCGTAAAGCTTATAGGACCTGTTGTCCAGACACCAGAAGATGTCACATCATTTAAATAGAAATAGATGTTGTCATGACCTATATAAATTACTTGACAAAATTATATGAAAATTCCTGAAGAATTTTAAATGCTTGAAGCATATACAAGTTGTAGAAATTTGTTCATAATTCTTATATGAATTAAGCTAAGCAAGGTGAACACGATTTTATCACCTTAATGAATATTTACTGACTAAGGGCACAAATGACTGTATTTATCCTTAAGTCTTTGTGAAAATCAAAATCTGTCATATTGTTGGTGCAAGTTGATTACTTGAATATTATCGAAACTCTTGAAGAGTTCTCAAAAGCAGTACATTATTCATTAAAAGAAGTTGAAATGAGAAACTTGCAGAATTCTTTGGTCCTGAAGTGTCATATCTTTATGCAATTGACGCATTTATATGTTCTGTTATGACTATGAGAGATTACAGTCATACGATGTTGTTCTACATGACAGTCAAATCATATAAAGATAACATCTGATTATAAAGCAAGTCAGAAATGCACTTGGAGTGATTTCAACAATATTATATGCCGATGTAACTCTATCCAAAGACTGAACATGCAACAACATACATAGAGCAACTAAAGAGTGGATTCATAAAAGGACAAAGCTTATTTCACCAAAGTTGTTCTTCACACACGAGCTCCAGAAGAATGGTGATATCAACATACAACAAATTCATTCAAGTGATAATATGGTTGATTTGTTCACCAAGTCTCTATCAACTGCAACTTTCGAGAAGATGGTTCACAAGATTGGAATGCGAAGATTCAAGTTTTGAATTGATGGTCTCATCAGGGGGAGTTAATACGCGTTGTACTCTTTTTCCCTTACCCAAGGTTTTGTCCTAATTGGGTTTTCCTTGTAAGGTTTTTAATGAGGCAACCAAATAGCGTACTATTAGAAATGTGTACTCTTTTTCCTTCACTAGATTTTTTCCCACTGGGTTTTTTTTTAGTAAGGTTTTAACGAGGCACATTGGGATCAAGTCAGTTTTCCCCTATAAATACAGAGGTTCTCTTTCATTGTAAAGACATCCCTAACAAGAGAAATAAAGATATCTCCTCTCTCTTCTCTTTCTCTACAATATTCTTGTTCTTGTTTTATTATTTTATAATATTTTTCTTTTTATTAATTTTGGCGCGTGGTGACAAATGACATGACTTCTTGTACGAGCTTTGCAAAATCAATATGAAAAAACATTAAAGTGGAAAAAAGCACCATAGAACAACAACAACTGTTACTATTTTTTTCTCCGAGAATGTTTTTTCACCTTTACCTTTTCTGATAATCAATAGTATTGAACTTTAATTAAAAAATTTGAGGAAAAAAATAGAATGTTGTAGTAATGTTCAAGCAATTTCTTACATATTTATATTATATATGCTCAAGTGACCAACATATCCACATTAAATTGTGCTCTGTGTATTTGATTAAATTAAACCTTGATAAAGGCAATGCAATGCACTAAGCTCTCCCGCTATGAGTAGGTTAATTCTATTGTATGCAATCTAACCTTACATTTTTATGTTGTTTCATGGTTCAAACTTCAAACCAGTAATCTCCTAGTCACATCTAGTGACTTATATTGTTGCTCCAAGATTCCGTTTAAAATTAAATTTTGAAATGCAAAACATATGTTTTCGGAACAGATGTATATATATAAGGTAATAGTAACTAGTTCCATGCTGAGTACACTAACTAGAATAATTCTTTTACGCTATTACATGTCTGCAAGTATGTATACATAGGGGCAGAGGCACGGTGCAAGTTACGGGTTTGACAAAATCTAGTAATTTTTGCTCAAACTCCGTATTTGTGTCAAAAATTTATTAATAATTGTTTAATAAATATTCGAATCGATGATTAAGCAAACTAAAAATTAAAGAACAGTACTGAACCAAAAAATAATTAGTGGAGCACATAAATTTTTAACCAGGGAGACTTTCACGAAGATATGTATGCTAATTTAATATTAGCAGATCAAAAGAATATAAGAAAAACAACACACAAATAGGTTGTTTACGATAATACACTTGAAACTATCTCAATCAATAATTGTTAAAATTATTTGTTGCTTGACGTCATATGTACGATATTATTAATCATATATTTAGGCATGTCTTGATTAATTGAATACTCATGCACCAAATGATTCTGTCGCATTTTATTTGATAACATATTGTTAATTAAAATATAATTGTGTCTATAAAACAACGTATTTAGACTCCAAAAGTCAGTTTCTTGGATTTCACTTCATTTGAAAGCTACTTTTATTTACTGTTTATTCAATTTATTATTTGTGCGAAGTGGAATTTTCATATGACTATTCGATATACTTTTTCAGATGCTTATGTTTAATCAATTCCGCAGAAGAAAACCATACCTACTTTCATTAATTCTTTATAAGTTAATGCACTCTAACATAATAAATATAATGTATCATGAGCTCATGCATGAGCACATTAAAACTAATTATCATATCAAATCTCAGTTGTACTTCAAATCCATTTCCAATTAGTTTCTTTTTTTTTTTTCAATCATTTGGTACTTGGAGCATATTGATCCGAATTACAAAGCTTGGAAAGTTTTAGTGCTCTAGAGCAAATGATTCATTGGAGCATTGCCATGACTTAAACCTAAACTTCTTATTAAGGATAGAAAAACTTTTAGTATTCACCATATTCCTTTGATGATATTTACTATTTACCATTGTTTTCCATCGTACAAACTATATGTCATAATCTTAATCTTAAATATATAATTCATTTTCGATTGTACGAATTATATGTCATATAACTTAAAACAATTTTAGTCAGCAAATTTCGCTAATTTTGAGAAAGACAAGTAACATATTCTCAAAGAGATTAGGGGTGTGTTTAGTATGAAAGAAATATTTACAGAAAATATTTTTTTTCTAAAAAAGTCATTTCAATGTACGATCAGAAACCAAAATTATTTTACATTTAAAGAGGAAAAACGATTTCTTAGCTTGTTTTTTCTCCCTTAGTCCATTTGAAATAGCTTCTAAATTTTTAAAATGTTAGCAAGATAAAATTCCTTCTGAAAAATATTTTCTTCGAACCAAAATAGAAATTACCTTATTAAATTAAGTCATAGTAAGGCAGTACTCACCACATAATTGGCAGTAAGTTGCTAAATAAGTTATTTTAATTTTAAGTTTACTCACCACATTGGGTTATTAAGTAGTATTGTCGATTTATGTCACAATTCACATTTAATAGTTGTTCTAAAACTCTATTTTTTTCTCCCAAATTATTTTCTATATGGAGCCAGACATAATGTATATACACTTACTGTTTTTCTATAAAGAAAGTTATTATTCACACATGAGTGAAAATTCTTCACGAATAACTGCAAGGAATAGATCAGATCTCCAGGTATCTGCTCATTGATATTTCACTTGCCATCCTCTCATATAGTAATAACGACCCCGACCCCCCCCCCCCCCTCACCAAACCTAAAAAGAAAAGCAAAAAATCAGTCAATGGAACTCCTATATAACTAGAAAGAGCTACATGCATTAATCCTCACATTCTTTGATATATTGAGCTTCTAAACTACTTCGTGGCTAAGTAAATTAAACCAAAAACTATGCCTCAAGCACCTTCCAGTGTGGTTTCTATTATTGATCTCACCAAATTAGAGAACTCAAATGCCTCAAATTCTTGGGTACCATTGTGCAATGATGTTCGTCATGCACTTGAAGAACATGGATATTTTATAGCACTTTATGATAAGGTTTCTGCTGAACTTGAGAAGGGAATTTTCGATGTAATGGGAGAGTTATTTGATGTACCCATAGAAACAAAGAAGAAGAACTCTTCTGACTTTTATTTCTATAGATGGGTTGGTCAACTGGAGTTAGCTCCTCTTCATGAAAGCATGGGGATCGTACATCCAGCTGATATTGAGGCACTACAAAGCTTCACCACACTCATGTGGCCACAAGGCAACTACAGATTTTGGTAAGATGTTTCCTTAATTATCTCAGTTTATTTGACGTAGTTTGATGTGATAAGGAACTTAAAAAAGAAATAAAACAACCTTTTGATGCACAGAAAAATATGAACAAAATATCCGAAGTATCCTTGTACCAAATACTGTACAGTGTCAAACAAGCTAGAACGAAGAAAGTATTACATAATTAACACGACAAAAACTTATCTACACCCAGTGTTAACACTAATTCAATTAAATGAATGAATATTTGTCTTTCATACACATATTTAGTGTTAACACTAATTATGCTTGGCCCAAAGCGGACAATATCACATCATGTTAAGAGTATCTTTGGACCGTTTAGCCCACCAATCTTTTGGCATAACACTTCTAGGTTCCAAATAGTAGTAACTTTTACGTGAAAAGGGTGAAAAGATTTGGATATAGAGGGGTCAATGTAAAAGATAGTCAAAAACTATTAAATGTTGAAATGGACTTGTATGTAGCAGAACGATTCATATAACGATCACATGCTAATTTGATATTAAGACATGTATAACCGATCGAATATGTATAAAGTATATATAGACTTGAATATAGCAGAATGATTCGGAGTCCAGAGCCAAAATGGCTTCTTTTTACAGCCATTCCACAAAAATGGTATGTCTTTTTTTTTTTAAACCAAAATGGGCATTTCGTGCAATGTTGCACGAAATGCAACAAATTTATATATATTTTTTTATTTCGTTTTTTATATTAAAAACGAAATTAAAAAAAAATATAAAAATTTGTTGCATTTCGTGCACTGTCCAACGAAATGCAACAAATTTATATTTTTTTTTTATTTCGTTTTTAATATAAAAAACCGACTATATTTGGTTTGGTTTTGGTTTCAAGTCTTAAAAAACCGAAAAAAACCGAACCAAACCGACTTTATATATTATGTTAAAAATTAAATTTGTATATATATGTGTATGTATTTTAATTTTTTTATGAAAACATTACAATTTATATTATGTTTTTATACTCTTGGGCCATGCTTTTGAATTAAACTGATTGGGGAATTGCCCTTCGTTTGGGGTGGTCTTTAAATTTTTTTTTCATTTGAAATCTTTAAATTTTTGCCCTTCGGCTAAAACTCATAGGTTCCGGTTCGAACCCACGCGGTCAAAAATTTAAAAAAAAATTCGCAAGGCGAGTTAAATTTCGCTATGCCCCCAACGGCATACACTTGTGAAGGAATTACCAAAGTTATGCCGGACCGGCATACTTATGCCTTATGGGAGACTTGGCATAAGTATGCGGGTCGGCATAACTTTGATAATTCCTTCACAAAGTTATGCGGTCGCATAATAGTTTGCCCATTAAATTTTGCCTTATAAGGCAAACTTTTAGTTATACCTTAAGGAAAACTTACGCCTTATGGGGCATACTTTTAGTTATGTTTTATGGGACACACTTTTAGCTAAGGCATTACTAAAAAGTTTCCTTGAAAAAAGTTAAAAATATATATATATATATATATGCTTCAAGGAAAGTACGCTTTCCGCGGACTTTTAGTTATGTTCAACTAAAAATTCACGGAGGGAAACGGCTTTTTAGTTGTGTAAAGTAAAAAGTACGCCGGAGGGCGGATTTTTACTTATGTTTAAGTAAAAGTCACGCCTCGGCGGACTTTATAACTAAAAGTGCAAATTTCCGGACTTTTAGTTGAACATAACTAAAAGTCCGTCGGAGGGGGCGGACTTTCCTCGAAAGCATATATATATATATATATATATTTTTAACTTTTCAGGGAAACTTTTAGTAATGCCTTAGCTAAAAGTGCGTCCCATAAAACATAACTAAAAGTATGCCCCATAAGCGCGTAAGTTTTCCTTACGTATAACTAAAAGTTTGCCTTATAAGGCAAAATTTAACGGGCAAACTATTATCCGACCCGCATACTTTGTGAAGGAATTATCAAAGTTATGCGGGCCGCAAGATACTTATGCCAAGTCGCCCATAAGGCATAAGTATGCCGGTCCAGCATAACTTTGGTAATTCCTTCACAAGTGTATGGCCGTCGTGGGGCATAGCGAAATTTAACTCGCTTGCGAATTTTTTTTAAATTTTTGATCGCGTGTGGGTTCGAACCTCGAACCTATGAGTTTTAAATTTCGAAGGGCAAAATTTAAAGATTTCAAATATGAGGGGCAAAATTTAAAGACCACCCCAAACGAAGGGCAATTCCCCAATCAGTTTAATTCAAAAGCATGGCCCAAGAGTATAAAAACATAATATAAATTGTAATGTTTTCATAAAAAAATTAAAATACATACACATATATATACAAATTTAATTTTTAACATAATATATAAAGTCGGTTTGGTTCGGTTTTTTTCGGTTTTTTAAGACTGAAACCAAAACCAAACCAAATATAGTCGGTTTTTTATATTAAAAACGAAATAAAAAAAAATATATAAATTTGTTGCATTTCGTGCAACATTGCACGAAATGCCCATTTTGGTTTAAAAAAAAAAAAGACATACCATTTTTGTGGAATGGCTGTAAAAAGAAGCCATTTTGGCTCCGGACTCCTAAATTCGTATGACAATCACAACTAATTTGACACTGAGACATGATTGACCGAGTATATATAAAAATTAATGATCTCCAACGTTGTTAATGAGAAAAAATTACCCCTAACTCTTCTATATATTTCTTTATTGTGTTTCTTATCTTTTTTCCTTGGTGGGTGGGGGTTAGTGAAACAGTGACAACATACGTAAAGGCAGCAGCAGAACTAGAGCAGTTGGTGGACAGGATGGTGTTCGAAAGCTACGGAGTACCAGAAAAGCACTATGAATCACATATAGCAGCCACTACATACCTCCTCCGCCCTACCAAGTACACAGCACCACCACCAGCGACGGCAGACAGCACCGACAACGTCGGCGCCAACATACACACAGATAAGAGCTTCTCCACACTTCTCTTTCAGAATCAGGTAAATGGTTTGCAAGTTGAGACCAAGAATGGCGAGTGGATTGCTGTGGATGTCCCTCCTTCTGCCTTTGTCTTCATGGCTGGTGATGCTTATGAGGTTTGGTTGTTATTTTGTTGCACCCTTTATCTTTTTATACAATACCGTCAGTCTATCACAATTTATTTTTAAAACGATGGTGTTCGAGTTAGCTTGTGCACGCCTTAACTATTTCAATGAGTACCTATTACCTTCCACAAGCACAAATAAATGATAACTCATATACAATCACTATTTGACTAGCTAAACCTTTTTTCTGCTTGTTAATTGTGTGTATGTTCACTGAGTTTATTCACTAAAGTCACAAAATAATTTTTGTCACACTTAAACTGTTAAATCTTGTTCACATTAATAATAAAGTCAAAAACGATCTTCTTTGTCACATAATACTAGTGGTAAAAGTCACGCGTAGCTCAATTATTTAAATGTAACAAAAACTAATTTATAGTTTTACCGTTATATATAATAGGGAAAAATCAGTTCTTTTAATGCTAGATAAAAATAGCCTTGTAAATTTATTGTTATCATAGATAAAGCTCAATGATCAAACGTGAAAACATCTCTTTTGCTGCAAGTCTACAACATATGTTAAAAACAATTAGGTATTTAACTTTTAAAATTTGTGCGACAAATTATTTTTTATGAAATATCTAATTGTAAAAAACAATGCAAAATATTATTATTCTCCATTTAAAGTTCTGATTTATAATATTTTTATATAGTCTCAAATATGTAAGTTTTGTGTTTTCTTTCAAAAAAAGAAATCAACATTTTAAAATTTACACCAAAAAATTTAACGTTTAACCATCATACTTAAAACGTAGCCATTCTTTATCGAACGCATACTCTACTTAACATTTACCAATATTGTGCTAGTGTGCTTAATTTGTTTTGTGGAGTAGGCATGGAGCAATGGAAGAATATATGCACCAAGGCACCAAGTGTTGCTGAAAGGGGATAAGCAGAGGTACACATTGGCCTTATTCACATTCAACAAAGGAATAACAGATATACCTGACGAATTGGTGGATGAAACACATCCTTTACAATACAAGCCTTTCGATAATTTTGGATTAGCTTGGTATTACCTCTCTGGTGCTAACTCCATGATTCACAGCACTGCTAAAGCTTACTGTGGCATTAATGCTGGATAAATGGCTTGAATTTCATGTTTCTATATCTAAGTTTTCATAGTTTTGAAACACTCCTTATGTAATAAATTTGTGGATGGGTTCCATCATCATGAATTATCTACTACTAAAGCTCCTAATGTGGAAACTTGCAAAAAAGGGGAGGAGAGGGGGGGTCATGGACAACTTTATGTAAAAACTGATGTACCCAAACAGCCCATCTCCCATCACCAAAAGTCCACAATGCGTAATTTACATGACTTGCTTTCCACTTTTAATTTTCAGATACCATACTAAAATCTTTCCATCAATGTTTAGTCTCAAGACATAAGGTGTGAGTCCTATAAATTGCCCAATTCAATTTCTTTAAAACTAAAGTTGGAAAAAGATAAAACATATCATTGACAAACTTTGAGGAATAAACTAAAGCTATAATAATTGTGAAAAGAAATTCATACGTATAGACTAAGTACACGAGAATACCACTTAAGTCACCAAGTTTAAATTACATGACAAAATAGATTATAAGCTATAATCAAGTATTCAACAGAAATGTGAAGAAAATGTTTAGACACATACCATACAGCAATCCAAGTTGTAAAACATGCTTAGGGAATTTGAACGTGAGATTGTACAATACAAAAGTATGAATCCTCTGCGTCCATCCGGTCAAATGAATCCTCTGTATCCATCCGGTCAACTTAACGACTTATTTCATTCAAGCCACCAATCATTTATTTTTTATAATAAACTAGTTCCTAAAGATTAAAACTAAATGTTCTCTCGATCTCATATCTCTGTCCCTAGCAGGTCACAAAGGAGAAGAAAATACTAATTGATAGAACCTATGAGTTCACACTTTATGAGTTCACAACCTGAGAGTTCACCAAAACAGTCTAAGGGACCTGGTGCACGAAGGCGTTTTCTGATAATGACAGAAAGTAAATAAGGCAAGATATTTACGTGAAAAACTCCTTGCTCAAGGGATTAAAAACCACGACCTACCCCAGTAGGATTTCCAACTTTACTAAACTGAGCAATGTTCAGATTACAACCTATTGCAACCTAGGAATTAAACTCTTAATCCCTCACCCTTACAATAACCCTATTGTAAGCAACTCTTGACTACCTCTAGCCAAGCAAACTAATACACCTTGCCTACCTCTAGACAAGTGTACCACTCAAAGCTTAAGTAGGTAAACAGCCTACAAACAACTTCTGAGAATTCAAACTAATACACCTAGACTAACTCTAGCCTAGTGTACCACTCAAAAGCTTGTGAAGATAAACTTCTTACAAGCAGCCCTTGAGAATTCAAGCACCTACAAACAGCTTCTTAAAAGATAAGAGTAGGTTTACAATTTATAGAACAAAGGAACAAAGACTCAACAACCTAAGGACTTGAAGCATCTTCAGTTCAGGGATCTGGTCCTTTGGCTTGTTGAGGCTTTGTTCTTGAGAGCACCTTGAGAGGGGTGGCGGCTGCACTTGAGAGAAATATAATTTTCAGATTTGCAAGTGTTGATCTTTAACCTAGCAATATGTTGTATATATATTAGGGTCTAGGGAGCATGTGACCATGGATAGGGACCTTTCATCTTTTCATATTGGCCTTTAGCTACAGGTTTGACCTCCAGCATGCTGCACCTGTGCTACTGCAGTTCTGCCAGTCAGAACAGTGCACACAGCTTTACAGCTGTCATGTTTCGTACAGTGCCCAGGGGACCTGATCAAGGACCTGGTCCTTGGCGTATTTGTCAAATCATCAAATCTATGAAATATCATAACTCACCACTAATTCACACTAGTTTTTTACGCCAAAGCACATTAATTTAGCATAGTTAAGTCATTAATTTAGCATAGTTAAGTGATAAGTTACAACTATTTACAAAGTAACCCAGTACGAGTGTTTTGTACAAACAACTTCTAGCTACCAAACCTTGGATTAGCTTGTATAGGCATTTGCTTTGACCATAACTAACAGCCTGAGAAAACATAAACCTCCACGAAGGAGGTTTCTACATCAAATTGGCATTGCTTACCTTACATCTTGACCAAAGGGAGACAGGTATTCTCCATTTGGACATCTAGAATGTTCCAGACTGATCAACTTCATGCTGCATAAGGTCAAAATCTGCACTTACGGGACTGTTCCCTGATGTTATCCAATTGCTGATGGAACACCGAGGGTATTCATCTCTTAGCTCTGTGCTGAACGTCGGAAATAATACCTGAACACGTGAAATATAAGGAATTATGCTTATGGAATCTTAAAACGAGTGCTTGTTCTTGTTTTAGAGTGGCAGTAGTTAATATTTCACTTGAACCAACTCAGAAAACGGATTTTGGCTGCTTTTTCCCCTTTAGAGAAGAGGTAAACTGCAAAGGCATGAGGATTTTGGCTGCTCTTTCCCCTTTAGAGAAGAGGTAAACTGCAAAGGCATGCCCTATTATGTGCATGCTAGACACAAACATCCAAAGGTATCAATATTACAAAATCTAATACCACCACCAACTTTTGAAGCATACATGCACACATACAAACAGATTAAAATTGTAGCACAAACAATAGAGGAACTTACACAAAAATATTTATGCCGTGGAGAGCAGCGTACTTCCGCAGCAGACGTTCAATTGTATACCATTCTGACCTATCAGAACCATCCTGATAACCGATTCTTGGCATGTGGATTGATGCTTGAAATATCAAAAAGCATAAAATAAACGGTTAGGATATTGCAGTGGAATAAAAAAAAAGTAGCCATCAATGAGGATATTTGAGCAATGCTTCCAAATGTAACATGATAATAGCTGGGTATGCACCGTGTTATAGCCAAGCAAACTTTTGAACAAATGCTTTTGGCAGTATAATAAACTGGTAAATATTACAAAAATTACAGAAATTTCTTGTACTACTTATTTTTACTAATAGCTTGGTATAGCCTAAGACCTACCTGCCATATCAGCGCATGTGCGCGCCACATTCCAGAAAATTCCTGACTAGGGATAACATAGCTCGTCATTCCTAGATGAGCATTTTTTTATTACCGTGGTGTCAGGGCTAACTTGCGCGCACCTTGACTAATTCTACGCAGCACCTGTTATCTCCCACCACCACAGATACCGGGTAACTCTATCCACAGAGATTCTGAATCAGTGCATTTGAAGGTGTATTTCAAGAAAATTCTTCAAATTCCAGTCACAAATTTCCAACATTCACAAGCAACTTTTGCAAGTGAAGTTCATGTCCTAACAACTTCAACTTCCACATTGAACTTCCGCATTGTTTTTCCAACTTCAATTTAAAATACTCTTTTTTCGACTTCAACTCAAATATTGTCCAAACACATATTTAGTCTCTTGTTATTCTAACAATTAAGATGCTAGTCATGTTTAGCTTTTCTAATTTATAGTGTCATCTCAGCCAATTTTCCCAGTGGAGTCGAACATGAATAACCACAAACAGTTATTCTACAGAAGGAATCTAAAATGTAAGTTTTTCTTCGTCAAAATGAATGACGAAAAAATCTCTTAAAATGTACCCATCAGAATTGAATCAAACTACTCAGAAAATTTTAAATTTGACAAAAATTGAACGGAATTAGTCGCAACCAATAATATTATAGAAAAGATCACCTTGAATCATCAATTATACGAGTGAAAACATGTAACTTTGTATTTCAGTTAAAATTCTTCCGAACGTGTATATTACTGCAATTCGCTGTAACTAAAGCTGTTACAGCCATTACCAAAATATACTCTTTGTATATATATATATATATATATATATATATATATATATATATATATATATATATATATATATATATATATATATATAGTTGGTTGCTATTAGTCCCACTACTTATTATTCAATTTTACTAGTATGCTTGAAACGTAATACTTAATAGTAGAAAAATGATGTTCTGAGACTTAAATTACATATATATTCCTTGTTTCACGGATCCAACGAGGAGGAAACAGATTAGCTTTGTATTCTTGATTTTCATTTGTTCTCTTCTAGGAACACTTGTTGCATTTGTTCTCTATTCTTGTACTTAGAAACACTGAAATCGATTTCAGCTTGGAACCTGCCTCCAAAAGATACTCAATTTTTTGCCGCTTATTTCACTTAATTTTGAATAACAAATGCAATTTTAGTATTTAAACTACCACCTGCTGGTATTTCTCTTCCAGTAGTTCTATCCATCTCAACATCAGAAGGTATATCACCAATTATCTGTCTGGCATGACAAATTAGTTATTATTGGCATGAAATGTACATGACATGGATGTGGAGAATTCATGGCCCCGATTAATTTAGGATTGAGGCTTAGTTGATTGATCAATATATGCTAGTATGTACCAGAGGAGATCACATTGATCGATACTACACTGTATCTAAGAGATCGGCAAAGTTTTCTCATCATTGCACAATGCAAATGTGGCAGGATCATAGCCAATGATCGTACGTTAGGTCCTCCATCGTGATCTTGAGTATAAGTTAATGGAATCGTGTGCCATGTGAACGTAAATCATTGTCATTCTAAACCGAGACTTACGTTAAGCTCTGTCGCAACCTTGTGGAATTAGGAGAAACGCATCCCGTCGCATCATGGGAAGCGTCGAAGCATTGTGAACCACCAAATTCCAAAGGAAAAAAATAAGAAATCTTCTTTATTTTTGAGGCACCCATCCCATAGCACATCCCCCATTCAACCTGTCGCTATACTATACTCCTAAGGCTCAGGTTGGGCTTTGGTCTAGCAGTAAGAGCGCGTGATGTTTGGGTTAGGCGCACATCGTGAGTTTGAACCATGCCATAGACAAAAGTTTGGTATGTAAGTGGAGAAGGGTAGAAGGGCGGGACCATTCTCCACTAAGTTCCACTCAGTTATCAAAGACAAAATTGAAATTAGGAACTCAAACAAAACCATAGAGAACTCAAACCACAAGTAAAGCAGAAGAAATGTTTCTTGAAGCATGGACATTGGAAATACCAGACTTCTGAGCAGCTGAATACGATGCTTTTGACAGACATCTCACCAAGTCAGGGATGGAGATACTGCCACGTGGGACTTTGCGCCTAGGGTTGTATGACTGCACAGCAGCTAAAGCTACCCATTGAGGAGCATGAGGTGAATCACTGCCATTAGCTACATCCTCTACATCACAATGATTGTGCGGAGAGTTAGCAAGAGAATTAATTAAAGCAAAGCATAAGACCAATAAAAGAAATTTGACAGGATTAAGTGACCAGGGGGAGGAGAGTACAGAAAAGGAAAGGTAACTACAGAACGAGTACATTTTGAGCAATATTCTTTCTGATTTTAAAAAATTCAGCAGTAGCTTACATTAGGTGTACTGAAGGTCATGGAAGCCACCAATTAACGGAAGCCCGTGTGGAATCTATCATTTCTTTTTGTTCTCCGCCGATTTAGATTTCTATTTTTTTCTTAACTTCCACTTAAACTAGTGTGAACCCTCAAGCTTTTCTATCAATGTAGTGTGCATATCTACTACCATAACATTTTATATACTTACAAAGACTCCAAAATCAACGGAAGCCCGTGTGGAATCTATCATTTCTTTTTGTTCTCCACCGATTTAGATTTCTATTTTTTTCTTAACTTCCACTTAAACTAGTGTGAACCCTCAAGCTTTTATATCAATGTAGTGTGCATATCTACTACCATAACATTTTATATACTTACAAAGACTCCTAATGGCAAGTCACGATATGCTAAGTTAAACAAACGTCCCATGATTTCAAATTAATTACCATGGCTGACTCAACTATAAATGCACGGGAGGTAATCAACTAGCTGAGAAGCAAACTTATGTGTGCAAAATAATAATAAACATCATAGAAAGGAAACATTCGTCTAAAGAGAACTAATCTAAAGGTAATTAAGGTGGAAGAAATGCATGCGCACATGCACCTCTTCTCTCATAAGTATCAAAGTACACTTGAATAACACAACTCAATGAGTTCCTTAATTAGCATAGAGAACTGACAAGCATAGGGCAAGTTAAGAACCTTGAACAACAGTGGTAGTGATGTCACAGAAAACAAGCACATGATCTTGACTAGTAAAAGCCCCAAATTTACCTGTTATCTCTATAAGATGGAGATCGCCTAGATGAAGATCACCAAATTCAGAAGCTCGCTCATATGCAGCGGGTACACTAGTTGACAGTCTTGCCAATGCATCAAACAAACCCCCATGGCCCCAGTTTCCTGATGTATCAACACAGCTGCCAAAATTGATAAGGAATCAGAACATGCAGTATAGATGAATTTTGGCAAGCTTGGGTGCTTTTAAGCAATTATCAAATGCAAGTGTCCTCTGTTTATCTCCAAATTAATAATTTAAGTACTCACAAACATCTCCAACCCAACAATGAAAGCTTAAAATAAAATCATGCGATTAAAACAACAGTCAAAATACTTTCTATAGAAGCTGCTATAAGCATCACAAAAATACTTTCTATAGAAGCTGCTATAAGCATCACAACCTTGACTAGAAAAGATAAATGTTTCATATACACCTGAATATAATGGTTGGCTCTGATGGAGACACTTTAGAAGGACGGGTGCAGTCCCCATAGACAAAGTGAACAGCTCCAGAATCGGAGGAGATATCGGTATCCAGAGCTGATATAGGATCTTTGACCGATAATGAGTGGTATCCAAGAGCTTCCCATTTTGACGATTTCTCCTCCTCTGCCTTTCTCTTTGCAGCTTCAGCTTTTAGATGCTTTTCTTCAGGCAAGCTTCTCCTATCTCCCAGCTCGAAAATTGTATTTTGGTTGGTTTGTGCTGCCTCCTTGAATTTCTTAACCCACTCGAGATATGAAGCTTCATCAAGAACTTGATCAAGCTTAACGGACTCTGGACCCCTTTTCGTAACAACATTGAACTCACTTAACAAGTTAACTGGCTTAACCTCCAACTTGTTATCTTTGACTGAACGCTCTTCATTGCGAAATGCAATAATTGTTTCTACCATTGCAGTCAATTCAGTACTATCAAGTTGATCTGATTCTTCATTGGTTACCTCTTCAGGATCTAGCATATGCAAGCCAAGTATAACAGATCGCAAGTCACTAGCTTCAGCTCCTGCAATCTCTTTCCCTTCCTGTTCCAAGACATCATCTCCTACAATGTTGTAGCTAAGCTGTAACTTCCGTTGAGCTCTACGCATGATGACCTGCACAGTCAGAACCTTCCTTTAGGAACTAAATATCAACTTTGAAGTAAAATCTCAATCTTCTTCTCACCTCCTCAACTGTCTGCTCTGTGACTAAATTTATCGATAACACGTGGTTTGTTTGACCAATTCGGTGAGCACGCTGCAAGGCCTGCTTGTCTACCTGGGGATTCCAATCTTGCTCATAAAATATGACCTACAACACCACAAATTGTCAAGGAGATGAAAGAAATGGATGTCCAATAAGGGTAAGACGGGTCCAGATGTTAGTAAGACGCACTCAAGTGGCCAAAAGAAACAGCAATGACTATTTTTCTGCACTTGAAATCAAACTTAAAAGAAGAACTAAAGTACATTATTCAATTAACTTGCAAGAATTGCATCATTAAGCTTCGGCAGGTCCAGTTAAACTATGACTTCCTAATATATGCTCCAACTATCACCTAGTAAGAATCGATTGGCATCACTGTGATACATGTTGTCAGCAAACACGAGCTATCAGCACTTTTTCCTTGATGGTATAACTCATGAGCTAAACGTCACAATGATAATGATTAGGAAAAGAGAAGCGCATCAATATCCATGAATGAGGATAATATTCTTTAACAAATTTGAGATCAAGCGTCGAACCAGTCTAAGCTTGAAACAGTTCAGATGTTCTACTCCTGCATTACAACTTCACTTTCGGGTATGATCCAATTGTCCATATCACCTTTTTCCATATCTCAAGAGGAGAAAAAGTTGATGAAACGAGCAGTGCTTACTTGTACGATATATATTCGGGAAAAAAGTACTTGTACAACATATATCCGGAAAAAAAAATACTTGCACAATATGTTGATTAACCCAAGCATATAACCTTAAACCATTTGATAATAGAAGTTACACTAGCAATTGGCACTCACTGTATCAGCAGCCACAAGATTCAATCCAACTCCACCAGCTCTTGTTGAAATCAAGAAAACAAATGCTGCATTTTGTTTGGCTTCAGACTTTGATCTTTTATTGACTGACTGGTGACTGAAGCTCCTGATTGCAGCGAACCGCTCTTCCGCACGAATTGAACCATCAAGACGCTCATAAGAATATTTCCTCAATTCCAGATAATCCTGCATAAGATTAACAAGGAAGAAGAAACAGTTCAAACATTTCTAGTATAGTTTTTGTGAAAGATACCACATTACAAACATTTACCTGCAATATATCAAGTGTTTGAGTCATCTGAGCAAAAAGAAGAACCCTATGCCCATATGCATGAAATTTTTGAAGAAGATGATCTAAAATTAGCAGTTTGCCGCTAGCCTGAGCAGTAGTATCAGGTGAGAAGATAAGAATTCCATACTTTTTTTGCGATGGGACATTAAAATAATAAATACAAAAGAATGCAGCATAATCTTTTAATGCTAAAAATAACTACCAGCTACATACTCTTAACTAAGTAACTGCCAGGTAGATCGCAATTATATAAGGTGCATATCCAGAGTGAAATCTACAAACACAAAATTAAGAACAATGGCAATCAGCACAACAGATACAGTACCTGAACTAGGTGTTCTCCCTCTTCATATGGTTCCGGTTCTATACCGGCAAAAAGGTAAGGATGACTACATGCTTTTCGTAGTTGAATTACCTGGAAGCGAGTCTGCAGGTTAGTTTTGGGGAAGACACAAGCTGAGCTCCAACAAATAGATCTTCAGTTCCAAAGCATTTTTCTCACCCTTTAAAGGCTAAAACAGCTAAGCTTTATATTTATGACAAAATGAAGTGGAGATGCTGAACCACAGAAAAGATACTTGGTGGGATCTCATTGGATGCAAATTCAACTTATAAAGGTTGTGAGTATATTAAACAAGAATGCCAATAAACCTCTCCCAATATGCAAGAACATGTCCCAACAAGCATCTGCTCTTACTTCCATCAGATAACAAAAACTCCAAGCATCGGACTGTAAAAATGCTAACTCTTAAAACACCAATACCAATATGTAAGTTACCTCACTGACTATAAGGTATAATCAATCAATTTATGTCATAGTAACTTGTCTTACAGTCATGAAGCAGAAACCTTACAGTCGAATTACAAATATTAGTACATACAGTCAGTACATAATTACACGACAATTTTCAGTCTCTATTTGCTGCTTTTTCAAGTATCAACTAAGATTCACATTTTTATTAAGGAGGCTGTAAAACTACTCCTAAAAACTAAATATTTTACACGAGTATAACCCAATTCTTTACAAGTAACATATCACGAGTATAACCCAATTCTTTACAAGTAACATATCATCAACTTTAAAGTATGACTAGTTACTCTAAAAAAATCGCCACACGTAACTGTTCCATATGCATTACTTGTACATGGTTTACTAACAGTACGTCCTATTAGCCAGAACCAAGATTTATAGCTCAATTCTTACCTCCATTTCGCAACTCAGCTTCAATTATTTACCTGCTGATAATCCTGGGAAGAATCTGGCATATAGTCACCTAAAAAAGAAGCTCTATAGCTTCTCTAACTACTCAGGATGTAGTAAACTAGAAACCACCACCTTAATGTAAAGTATCTGTCAAACGTCAAGTTAGCTAATTAAACAGTACTCATAACCTTCAGAAGCTTTCTACAGCCACTCAAAATGCGTAATAAGAAACCTTTTGTTGCACTTTATTGATACAACAAGTTCATTCGAGATTCACCCACCAGATCCACATGGAAAACAAGTTAAACTCAGCAACCTGGAAGCCACCAAACCCAAAATGAGAAACTCCTTGCCAAAAAGATAGGTATATACCATATTCTGTAATGACCGAGTATTGGAAGCTCCAGAAGCAAGTGCTAGCAGCTGAGTCAGCTCCTTCCTTAATATGGACATATACACCTTCTTTTGCAGGGCAACCAAAGGTGCCATCCTAGAACCAAAATTACTGGCATATTAGCAACGCTACACACAAGTCCAAGAAAACCACATCAAATACTATTGTCAACCATATAAAGATTGGATATATCCTCTACCAGCTCTAGTGAAACTTCAGCAATCATATATCATTTGCCAAATGAGTGATCATGAGAAAGATGAACTTACACAGTAATCTCAGTAAGAGGTGGCAGCACAAGAGTCCCCAACTCGATAAGCTGAGATTTAGTTCTTCGGAGCATAAATGCTCCTATCACATATTTCAAAATTTTGAATTGTTCCTTAGCTTTGTCTGCATCAGGGCCTGCTCAGCAGAGCCATATTAGAGTAAGAATCGGAGTGTAAGAATCGGAGTGTGTCATATTGCTCTTCGGTGAATTGATATGGCCATGTCATTCGGGAATTAAAGAGATCCTCCTATTTAATTCAATGCAATCTTGTTAAGTGAAATCTGAAGTCCCACTCAAGAACTAAGGCAGCAGACAGTAGCATCTTCATATTGAAGAATCACTCTGAATTTTCACAATATCATTTCTTCGCCTCTAGACTAAATTCACAGTTGAAAAACTTTGATTTATAAAAAAATAGAAGAGACCAGTGTCTGTCCCAATAACCCAACTTACAGTATGTTACAAAAGAGTTATAGGAGCAATGCTCCCGTTAACTGGAAAAACATAGAACTGGACAAACAAATTCCTTAAAAGAGCCATGGGCTGTTTTCGTGGGTGTGGAGAAAAATGAAGAACAATAAAGTACTCTTTTCTCATAAATAAAAAAAAATGAATGTTGTTCTGACTCAGCCATTGGAAGCTTATTACTAGCATGTTTCTCTTCTTCCCAACCACTGCCACCCAATTCATAGCCTCCCCTTTTCCAGTAAGCATAACAAATTGTTAGATAAATATGTACAAGAGAAGAGAGGAGGCTTTGGCATGTTGTAAGGGTCTGAAATTTTCAGATGATTCCAGAATGCACCATGTTCAATCAACAGTTTGAAAAACATTTATTTTGAGCAGGAAAACGGTTAATATCCTACACACATCCATTTTGCAGAGAAAGACAGTGGGCAGCTAAGATAGTGGTCACTATCAGCAGTTAAAAGCGAAAAATCACACATGATATTAGCCACTAAGCAGGAATTTTCTATTCTATCAGTCCCTAAAGCACGACATATATCAGAACAAAGATCAGAGATCATTGACAGACCAAAGTATACTGGTTGTAGATTGTTCTCTAAAAGCTATAAAATATCATAAAGTAACAGAACTACAAAAACACACCAAATTCTCAATATACATATAAAAAGAAGATAAGCCACAGCAAAACTGCCCCAACTAGCCCAGAATCATCAAGTTGCCTAAAAACTTCAGAAAGAAAATAAACACTGTCCAAAATTTCTGTGGTCATCTTTAAAGAAAACAGGCAAGCTAATGACTCATGACAGGTGTAAGTATTACATGAAGGATCTCCAGCTTCCTTGAATGAAGAGAGGAACTGCTCCAGCGTTCCAAAAACTGAAGGCATACTGAAGTGTAAGAGAGCCCAAAGCTCTGAAAGGTTGTTTTGTATGGGAGTGCCAGTCATTAACAATTTCCTTGGCATAACAAAACGCTCTTTGAGCACATTATACAGGACCTGCAAAGATTTCAAACACTTAGCCAAACAAAGATTTGTGCGCTATAGGGTCGTAAGAAGAACTTCCAAAACAGCATATCCGTATCGGTTGAAAGTCAATGCTGAGTCCCATTCCCCCCCTCCAACCAAAAGTTTAACGACATTTTAGAATTGCTCCAGAACATTAAGAAATAGACATGTCCCCTTTTTCACCTTTTTAGTTGGAGTCTAAAGGGCACTCGAGGGCAATTGTATTTCATTGTTCTTTTTTTTTTTTTTTTTTTTTTTTTTGATAAGTAATTGTATTTCAGTGTTTTTTAATATGAAAATGGCTTCCAACTCAAACTTCCACCATAACATTGACATCCTCCATCACAACTTTTGAATTCTCAAACTTACCCTTTTAGTACATCAACAACAACAACATACCTAGTGTAATCCCACAAGTGGGGTATAAGGAGGGTAGTGTGTAGTGTGTACGCATACCTTACCCCTACCTTGGGAAGTAGAGAGGCTGTTTCCGATAGACCCTCGGCTCAAGTAAAAAAATTCTCTTTATTAATAACACATCATTCCAACATACTACTACAGATTCAAAATTGCATTTTACATGATATTAAAATCTACAAAAAGGAATAATATAATTAAATTTTTTTTCTGGGCATCAATGAAAGCTGGAGGAAGAACTTTATTTTCAAAGTAATGATGATATTGAAGATGTATCATCAGATTACCCCTCAAGAGGAAGATAGCTCCGGTCAAGGACTGGAAAGTTCAGAAAAAGACTGATATTATGTTTCCTCTTAAGGGGTAGATTATAATATGTAAGCCAAATTTGCTAAAAAAATATTCATCCATGGAACAGATAATCCTTACCCATACATTTCCGCTATAATAATCATATTTATACAGAAACGTGGTAAAGTTGCAGGACACTATCACATCCCTACTAGAATGCTAGGTAAATCCCAGTTCGTTCTACACTTAATTAGTACATTTAAGGTAATCTATAGGATTAACTTTATTCACATTGACCACACATCATAACTGCATAAGTTGTCAATATTGTATCTTATACCACTTTTTGAACATTGTACATACAACAGCAGCTAGCATCAATCTCATACTGGATGGAGTCAGCAATATGAATCTTTAATAATCATTCAGCTCGATTTGAACATTTTCATGCCAATAGTCACGTATACCACGCATTCTTATTGTTTTCTTTTTAGGTGAAGGGTGAAGACCGGGCATGGTAAACGATGAAGGTTGTTAAGTATCTCCCTATGTCGTTTTTGGAGATCCTCACCTCTTGAGCTAGCTTCTGGGGTTGAGTTAGAGGTTCATTTCATCATCAGTGATGAGGAAATCTGGTTATAGGAGGTTTCCGAATTAGATGTATGGAATAGCATTTCAAGGCAAAATAGACATATAAGCGAATGAGTTTCTCACTTGACTTCAAGTGGGGGAAGGCTAGTTAAAGAACAAGAAAGATCTTTAATTATATGAATCATACATTAAACCCCAAGATCAGTTGTGATATCTCAAGTTAGATGGAAGAAAAAAAAAAGAATTTCAGACATACACTAGATGGATTCTTGAGCCTCTGTGCTTCGTCAATTATTGCATAACGCCAGGGAACTTGGGATAGAAAATCTTCATCAAGTAATACTATGTCGTAAGTAGTCAACAGCACATCAAAAGGTAGTGCTTTTGCCTGTAAGAAATGAGGAAATTCACGGTAACATAAATAATAAAAAATGAGACTTCTTGAAGAGTAAATAACTTGTAAAGCCCCAGCGATGCCTTTCAATGTCCATATAGAGCTTATATAAATGTATAAGAACCAACTTAAAATTAAATTTGATTGTCTGTAGAGACACACGTTAGCAACGTGAAGTGCCACGCAATCCAATACTTACATCAGAAAACGCCTGCTTGTTCACATGCTCATACATCTTCTTACGTAAGTTGCGTCGATGCTCCTTTTCTCCAGTATAGGATAGCACTCTCAATTTTGGGGCGAAATTGGCCATTTCAGAGATCCAACCATCCGTCACGCTAAGAGGACAGAGTACCACTGCAACATTTTGCAAGAGCTAAGCATAGATTGTTAACCTAAGATGTGTCTAGGCTACTATCTCTTATTAGATCAAATGACAATTCTTCCCACTCACAGAATGGTCCAGGGGTCTTTAGATAGACTTTCAGATAGCTCAGCAAAGATATAGCTTGCAAAGTCTTCCCCAACCCCATCTGCCAATAAACAATTCATACCAAAGAGAAATCAAGACACTATCCCTTAACGACAAATTCGCTACTTAACAAATCACTATTTCTTGTATTATCAGTTAGAGATACTGCCCAACCTAGATAAGCTTGAGGAAGGAGATTCAAGTAAGCAAAAGATTTCTGCCTAGCAGAGACCACTTAGTTTTTACCTATGTTTCGTTTAGTCAAGGCTCCAAAATCTTCCAATCAACATGAAGTTCTCTTACGGATTTAAATCTTTGTCTAACAAGCACCCGTGGACACAGCCAGAACTCAGAGTATCCAAAAGGAAGATCGTATCAAGAAGACAAATAAAGGAGAACTCAAAACTTGGGTGACAAATTAAGCCATTAATTGCAGCCTAATCCAATTTACTAAAACAAATTTAACTACTTGCTGCACAAAATTCTGATATGATCCATAAAAACTCCAGAAATAGAAAACTTATAGCAAGTTCTAAAAAAGGAACTTGTTAAATGTTGAGCACAATTGTGTATATCCAAATGTGCATACCTCATCCCCTGTAAAAAGAATAAAATGACAACATCAGTAGTCATGTCAGATTAGCACAATCAATTCTAGAAATAAATACTCCCTCCATCCCAAGAACATGGCAAATTCGACTCATATATTCAGTGTTATTTCAGACCTTTTCTCTTCTGAAATCAAATTTTATATCTTTGGAGCATACATAAAAAGCTGTACTACTCTATAAATCCAAATATAATTTAAATTTATTCAATAGAGTAGCAATGTAAAACAGAGCAATCCAATTCGAGAGAAGTAGTAAAAATCATCTTAAAGTTAAATTATATTGTTGAGGCAACACCACGAAATTAACGCAATACAAGTAATTACTCCCTCTGTTTCAATTTGTTTTTCTAACTTTCCTTTTTAGTCTGTTTCAAAAAGAATGTCTCTTTTCTTTTTTGACAACTCTTTCATTCCAACTTTCCACATGGCACGTTTCAGAGCACAAGATTAAAGAGCATTTTGATATATTCTACGTATATTTAATTTAAGGCCACAAAATTAAACGGCATTTTGATACAACCAGAGAAAGAAATTGAAAACAATTATAAGTTTGTATAAGGAGACAATAGGAGAGTAGAAGAAGAGAATACCGAGAATGACGTTGACGCCGAGAAGATATGTTCGAATGAGCCATGACACTCCTTCTATTTGGTGAGGTTTAAGACTCGCTTTCACTCCCAAGTCAACGGTATTGACCGCTGAATTATCGCCACCGTATACAAACTTCGCTGCCGCCATTAATCGCTGCTCGTAATTCATCGCTTTCTCTTTTTCAGAGCCAAATGAGTAGTATTTATTCGAGACGTGCGCGGGGAATGTTAATTTACTAGAATGCCCCTCAAACGGGAATCAATACTGCCATTTTTCGTACCAAATGCTATTTTGATGTAAAAAATAGTATTTTGGAGCTCTAATCTTTCTTGCACCATTTTGGTGTGTGAATAATTTGGTGCAACACTATTCATCCACACTATTACTATTCATCAATATTTTTTTATTATATAACATTTTTAATTTAATATATTATAAATTTTAATTTTTTCATCTAGATCCCTAACATACCTAAATATTTTTTATGTAATATCTTTATAATATTAATTTTACATCTTAATTTTGGAGTGTGATTTTTATAAATTAATTTTCATATACATTATTTTTATATAAAATTGTAAGTTAATTTTATTATAAGTTATAATTGTATGAAAAAATATAAACATCACAAAATTTATATTATTTAAAAATTTATTGTATAAAATAATTTTATATTAAATGGTTATATAACAAAAGAATATGAATTACATGGGATGAATATGTAAAAAAGAAAAAAAGAAAGAATTTGTTTTATTGAATAAAAAAATAAAATTTAAATAAAAGAAAATAATATAATATATAAGAGATAAAAGAATATAGAAGGAATATTCTTTTTTGGTATAAAAAATAGTGTAATGGATTGGAGTTAATTTTCACTATTTTGGTATAAAAAATGATGCACAAGGTTGGAGATGCCCTAATAAAGGTGGGTCATTGGTACTTTAAAAGAGCAGTCAATATGTGCTATTTGGCTGAATTGTTGGGCCCCCCAGCCCAATCTGTGATTTGATAGAGTTGGGTTATGGTTTTTGCTCGAATGGTCCTTCACATAGATAGGTCTTTAAATTTTGTCCCTCAAATCGCTAGTCTTCTTTTTTTTCCCCTCAAATCACTGGTCTTTAATTTATTTATTTTTCCTATTTCTCATTTAATGAAAATTTGTGAGCTAAAGTATGCTTATTCACTAATCTACGAAACCATAGACTCTGGATTCGAACCCCAGAAGAGTTAAAAAAAAAAAAAAAACACAATTTCGCAAGACAAGATTTCGTAGAAACTATGTCTATTCAGGAAAAGTTACATGGAAAATCTGCCTTGTCTGGCATAGCCCTGTAGAAATTAAGCTATCCCACAGAATTATCTTTGGACAAGGCATAGTTTCTATGAAACATTGTCTTTCGAACTCAGAATGTCAAGGATATTTTCTGCCACTTTTTATTACTTAAAGTGCCGAAAGGTAAAAATTAAAGACCAGCGATTTGAGGGACAAAAATTAAAGACCACCCCAAGGTAGGGCCAATCGTGTGAATTGCCCGTTGGTTAAGATTTTTTGAGCCCGTTTAAGAACAAGGCTTTTTAGCCCGACCATAAAAAACCAGTTGGCTTGTGGGCTTGAGCGTGTCTACATTGGACATACCTGCGGGCCAAATAAAAAGGTTAATAAAAAATAAATAAAAAGAAAAGAGAGTATAAAAATAACAAAACGAGTCCAAACTCAAAGTCTACTTAAACCATCATAGATTTATTGATATATCTATTTAATTCTAGGGATATCAGTTATTAATGATGAAAGCCATTCAGTTTAGCAGAAGTTGTATGTCCAACAAGATTGTTTTTTGGTGTTGTTGGACCCAAGATATTTGCATAGAATGGTAGAGATTTCATATTGAAGTCATACAACCAAATCTTTAATTGAAGCCATAAATATTGTTTTGTAAATATTTATGTCATCATTTTTAATTTAAATGAATTATGATTTTTTTTTAAAAGGTGGGCTGGTTGTTTTAAGGCCCATCAAAATGATGGGCCAATCCGCCCTGGTCCGTCAAATTTGAAAGTCTGCGTGTGCTAGCCCGGATGGGCTGGGCTAGCCCATTTTGACAGGTCTAGTACTTTTGCCCCTATTTTGTGTTGGTAGTTTTATCCTTTCATAACAAACAATCTTTTTGCGGAGCATAAGTTTGTATTTTCGCATTATAATATGGGAAAAGGACACTACCTAGCCATTAGGAATTTGTTTGGCCCATGTTCGGGCCTAATACGGCGATTTGGCCTTTCGGCCCAAACTATTTCAAGGTGCTAGCCCAGCAGTCCATTCACTGCAAAAAAAGATCAAAACGTCGCCACTAAGAGTTCATTACAAAATGATCAGACTTTTTTTTGGTGGCGACTTTAAGAGCAAAAAGTTGCCACTAAAGGTTCACTACAAGAAGACCAAACAAGTCGCCACAAAAGATCAAAAGTCGCCACTAAAGATCGACAAAAAAAATCTTATTGAGCCTTCAAAAAATATCCCAAAACATGTTTAATTAGTAAGTATACATTGATTGAGCCTTCAAGAAATATCCAAAACATGTATAATATGTGTATAATTAGTAAGTATATGTTAATTATACATTTATTAAATATTAATTATACAACAATGATACATTTTCTAAACACGTAGCGTAAAGATACATATTCTATACAACCATGATACAGTTTCTATACATATGATGGATTTTCTCTACAACAATGATATAATTTCTATACATATGTTGAAATTAATTGAAAAGGGGATAAAAATGTCTTTTAAGCTTCTTGGGCCATTCGGTTGTTGATAGTTTGGGCCGGATGGCCATTTGTGTCCTTTTCCCTTATAATATTCCACAAGTTATGTCCACGCACTTAAAGAACTTATGTCCTGCTAGGCATACGTTTGATTTTGAAGGGAAAAATTAAAGATCAGCCCATTTGAAGGGCAAACCGTGCAATTTCTTCAATCGAGGTGGCATTCACTTGAGAAAATTGATTTTCCCCAAAGACTGTTTTTGAAATATTGTTTGCAACAATTATGTTTCAACAAGATTTCACTAAGGAAAAGGTTATTTAAATTCTTTAAAGAATTGTTCTTCAAGTTGTTGAAGCAAATTCTGTCCTGGAATCTTTACTACTCTGTCCCAAAGAGGACTTGAAATTCAAGATCTTATTGCACAAAAAAGTTAATTAGTGTAACATTTTTAAACTTCAAGGAAAGGTTTCTTTACAAAACTTTCACCAAATAAACACCTTTTGCAAAAAAAAAAAAAAAAAAAAAGGTCATGTTATAATTCATAATTTTGTAATTAAATATACTTATAAGATTCTAATCAAAGAAAAGTTGTTTCATTCTCTAGAGTCTAGATAATAGAAGTTTGGTATAAGATGAACATTAAGCTTCTTTTTTTACGGTCATTTTATAAGACCAATAAAAAAATTCAACCTTACTTAACCAAGTGACTCGAAGTAAAAATTATTCAGGATCGAGCATTAGAGGAAGTCAACACTCATAAGTGACATACTTATTAAGGCAGCAAGATCGGGAGTTCGAGCATAATACAGTGATACATGGCGAACACGCTCACCATATAATCACCGGATAGCAAAGAAGCCATGCATCTCCATTCTTGGGTTACAGTAGTGTCGTCAGTATCACTCAATGACCAATCATAAACAAGATAAATGAGTATCTAGTAAGTGTTAGCGTCCATAGGAGAATACAAAACACGATTTCGTCCATCGAAAGAAGCACGCACAAAAAAGGATGAGAGGATGGACAAATAAAAAGGAGTAATAAAAGGACGAATAGACAAATAAAAAAGGATTAATAAAAGGACGAATAAACACACATTATCCAATCTATGCAAACTGAAATACTTTGTAGTAGATTTACAGGTACCGTCTTATTGACAGTAAACACCTTGCGTTATGATTCATGTTACTCATCACTTTTACTTTAGGAAGGGAAAGCTCTCATTTGATTTTTTAGAGATCCAATATTTAGTCGACCACCGCGAGAACGTGCAAGAGACCAATAAATTACCTGAGTAGCCTATATCGAATAGTAAATCTACCACATGAAAGTGCAATCTGCCCCCTAAGAGAATAGAATTAGTCCATTGCACAATGGGCGACGATCCAACATATTATTACTTTATTAAATTATTTAATCATGATAAGTTAAATTAGTTTGATGTAAATATTCGACGCGAATAAGTGAGTAAATTCCCTAAAAGGCCATTCATGTATTGAAATTTGCCTTCAAATACCACTTTTGTTTCTTTTAGGACTAGATTATCATCCAACTATCACCATTTTTCTCAGAATATACTAAACACCCAAAATCATCTTTCTCTCCTAATTGGCATGCCATGTCACATAGAATTCTATTTTTTAATAATAAATTTATTTAAATCATCAAATCCATTTAACTCAACCCAATCTAAACTCATTTAACCAAACAACTCATGTCTCATACCCATTTAAACCGGTTAGAAAACATAAAGAAAACATCAAAGTTAAGTTATCTATTTAACGGTAAGAATATAAAAGAGAACAAAAGAAAATTCTTGGGGGGAGTTGCTTGGGGCATTTAATTATTGGTGACTCTTTAGTTTTTTATTTTAGGAGAGGTGACTCAAGTTTTAATTATTAGGTGGAGGTGATAATTTTCTATTAGTGATTAAGGAGTTTTGAAGTTGCCCAAAAGTTTTCATTTTGACACTTTGACCCTCAACTTTATTTTTAACACTTTGCACTCAAGTTTTATTTTTAATACTTTGACCCACCCCCCCAGACCCCACCCCCAGGACCCCATGCCCCCTACGCCCCTCCCCCGCCCCCACCCCCACCCCACCCCCTGCCAATTTTTTTCTTTATTTTTTTTTCACCCCCTCCTCCTCCCAACCCCCTAACCCCCCACCCCCACCCCCAAAAAAAATAATTATTTTTTATTTTATTTATTTGTTTTTTCACCCCCCCCCCCCTCCTCCTCCTCCTCTTCGCAACCCTCCCGCCACCCCCTTAAAAAAATTTTTTTTTTAAAAGTTTTGATTTTTTCTTACCGACCTCCACTCCTACTCCTCCTCCCCCCCCCCCCCCCCCCACACCCACCAAAAAAAAAAATTAAAACGTTTTGATATTTTTTTTTTTTTTTTTTCACCTGTACCCCCCGCCTCCTCCTCCCACCCCTCACTAGTCACTACCCCCCCACCCCCCAAAAAAATTAAAAAAAAATTAATTTTCTTTATTTATTTTTTCACACCCCTCCTCCTCCTCCTCCCCGCAACTCTCCCCCCACCCCTCACCACCCCCCCCCTCGCCCCGAAAAAAAAATTAATTTTTTTTTTGATTTTTTCTTACCACCCTCCCTCCTCTTCCCATCCCTCCCCCCCCCCCCGAAAAAAAAATTAAAAAAATTTTGATTTTTTTTTTAATTTTTTCACTAGCCCCCTCCTCCTCTCACCCTCACTATACCCCCCCCCCCCCCTTCCCAAATTACTTTTTAAAAAAGTTTTTTTTTTATTTTTTTGCACCCCCCACCCTTCCAAAAAAAAGTTTGTTTTAAAAAAAAAAGTTTTGAAAAGTTCTTGTTTTTTTTTTTTTTTTTTTTTTTTTGCACCACCCCCCTCCCCCACTCAAAAAGAATATTGAAAAGAAGTTTCGATTTTTTTTTTTTGGGGTTCAGGAAAAGTTTGGATAAAATTCAGGTTGTTGTTGTAGTGTGTTTGTAGTGAAATAGATAGTTTTTCTATTGTTGTCCTGGTATGGTTCAGGATTTAGAAAAAGATATCCAATAGATGATTTTTTTGTTCTTGTCCTGGTATTTATCTGGTTCTGTTTATAGAAGATATCCAACGGATTTATAGTTGTCGTAACAAGTTCTACACTTGTGGCAACAAGTAGATAATATGTTCCAACAACTACAAATCTGTTGGACATAGCTTCAGTTATTTGGTTCTGTTTGTAGAAAATATCCAACAGATTTATAGTTGTTGCCCAAGCCGAAATGCTCCATAGTTGTTAATTGCCTTTGTGTTGTAATAATAGTTATTTGTTGGAACTTTATGACATTTTAATGTTATTCTTTTTTTAGAATGGTAATTTATGTTCTTGGTGCTTGTGAACTTGGTTTATATGATATGTTGATCGTGTTCAAATCACAAATGTGTGTATTGTTGTTAATAACTTGCTGAATAGTTTTCAACAAGTAATGAATCTGTAGCAACATTTCTGTAACTTGTTGGGTTTTATCCAACAAGTAACAGAACTTGTTGCAACAACCAGTAACTTGTGTTTTATCCAATCTGCTAAAAGATTTCAAGAAATAAGCAATGTTACAACAAGCCGACAGCCTTGTTGCAACAACTAAGTTACATGTTAGGGTTTTTTTAACAAGTGGAGTGACTTGTTGCGCAAAAGTGGGTAACTTGTTGTGTTTTGTCCAACAAGAGTAAGGATTTGTTCAACAACTATGTCATTTGCTGCAACAGATACTACAGTTGTTGCAACAAATATTACAGCTGTTGCAACGGATGCTACTTGATTCTCCCATATTTAGTGATCAATAAAGAGAATCAATGATATTTAGTGATAAACAAAGAAAATCAATAATAAGTAGTGATCAGTATATAATACTTAATCAATTTGATGGTAATTTGAGTCAGGAATATGCACTAAATCCAATGATCATCACAGTGAATTGATGTGAACTACTTGATTCACCCATATTTAATGATAAGCAAATGAAATCAATGATATTTAGTGATCAATATCTAATACTTAATAAATTTGATAGCATTTTGAGTCAGGAAAGATGATCTACTAAGTCAGTATGCACTAAATCGAGTGAATTGATGTGAACTACTTGATTCACCCATATTTAGTGATAAAAAAAAATAAAATCAACGATATTTAGTGATCAATATATAATACTTAATCAATTTGATAGTATTTTGAGTCAGGAAAGATGATTTACTAAGTCAGTATGCATTAAATCGAGTGATTATTAAAGTGAATTGATGTGAACTACTTGATTCACCCATATTTAGTGTTAAACAAATGAAATCAACGATATTTGGTGATGAATATTGTTGACACCTAATTTTGTCCCGTCTTCCCCAAAATATTTAGTTACGCTTCTGATATTTTGGCGACTTTAAAATAATTATTTGTATTTTACTATAATTATTAGTTTTTATTAATACCGGCATTTCATTATTCTATGGCAGACACAATTGTTATTATCTTTTATTTTATTATCACTGCTACTACTACTACTATTATTATTATTATTATTATTATTATTATTATTGTTATTATTTGTTATTATTGTGACCAGTATTATTATAATTCGCATTTCAGCATTTTTATCAGCTTATGCACGCGCATTTATTTTCGCGCAATCAAATAATAGCGTTTTATTTACTGTTGAACTTTAAAATATTACCACACGGTTATTATGGCGTTTTATAATTTTATTTTATCCGGGGATTGATAATTACATATGTTTTATATAAAGTAATATTTTAACACACGTTAGCATATAATTAATTAAAATGGGTCTTTTATTTAAATTCAGGAGCCAAGTTACTCAGTCCATATTTTAATTCATCTAACCCAAATCCGGACCCAATCAACCCATACTATTTTTGGACCAGCCCATAAGAAATCTAAAAAATTGCCCCACACCCATTATCCGTCCGACCCGCCCCGGCCCATCTCGTTTCTTAATGAAACAAGTAGGGTTTCCTTGTTTCCCTCGCGCGCGCACCCCTCCTCTCTCTCTCTTACCCCTCGCTCCTCTCTCTTCTCTCTTCCTCCTCTCTCGTCGTTGAAACGAACGAAATCTCGCAGCCCTTTTCGTTCCCAACGAGTTCGCATGGCTAATTTTGGAAAGAAATTAATGAATCGATTTCTTCGGTTCAGAGGTCAATTTTGGATGGTTGTTCTGTTTCTCTGGCTATCTGCGTTCAATCTGAAGCATTTTAATGGACTTCGTCCGTTTGTGAAGGGAGATCTATTCTTTATCAGTCTTTTGATTTCTCGGGTACAGATTTTTAATAAGTTTTGTTCTCTTCTTCGTGGTCTCAAAGACAGATTTGAAAAAAGGTCAACTCAAATCCCGCCCATTTTTTTAGTTTTCGGAATCCTAGCAAAACCCTAGTTCATCCCTATAAATAATCGTTTAGGGAGTCGTTGAGGAGAGGGTTTTTTTTTTTGGGAGGAGCCGCCATCGAATTCCCTAAAAATACAAACTGCTCAGTCGCCCAAAAAGAATTTCCCTTTCAAAATATCAGTTTTTTTTTTAGTAATCATAATATTTTGATATCAATTTGAAGTACTAAATCTTTTCCTGTGGGTTTTCGCACCCTTTGGTATTGGTTCGGATCCGAGTATATACAAACTCGGGGTTTGCGGTGTTTCGAGGATATCGAGATCTCCGCCTCACTTCGCTGCACCCGAAGCAGGTGATCCTCCTTTCCCTTTTATGTCTTTATTTCACTTTCCGACTCGGGGTTACGTGTTAATTCAATCTTGCTTTGTTATGTGATTTGTGTATATAGTACGAACCGCGTATGTGTTGAAATAGTTGGTTTCCTGTTGTTGTTAAGTTTACCAAGCACCATTGGTGATAATTAGTCCCCTGTTTGGTTCAGCTTCTTGCTGGTAGTTGTCTTCTTACTTTGGTTCAGTTAATATGCTTTAAGTTTGGTTGCATTTTCTGTCGTTCAGTAGACTTAAGACATTTGATCTGTTTAGCATGACTGGTTGATTAGCCTGGTACGTTTAAAGCATGCCTTTGGGCATTATATGAACATTTTTGTCTAGTCTAAATGCATGTCCTGTGCTAATATACGAGCATGATAAGAGTAAATAGTCGATCATTATATAATAAAGGCTAGGTATGATTGAATTCAGTTTGGTTAGGCACCATAATGTAATCAGTCCGCCTTTATCTTGTTGCTTATCCGAGTAAAATGGAATAAAGAACATAAGAAATAAATCTGTTTCAAGCTTAGGCGTAAATTCTATTAACCCAAAAATTCGGAGTATACGTTGAATTATAGAATGTGGCATAATGAATTAGCCCACTGTATTGGACCCTAGCATCTCATCTTGATGTCTATAAATATGTCCATTTGCAAATATGAATACCTTTGTCGAATGTCATCGCTGTGTGTGGATCAATGTTGTTGTCAATTGGACCAATCAAGCATATTTATGTTTAATTCGCTTCTTTCGATCAATTTGAAAGCTCGCTTTTGAATAAAGTTTGGTAAATCGACGAAATAATAACTTGGTCGAAGATATGGTCGTTTCCCGAAATCTCGCCATTTTAAGCCCGATCTCTCGGCCTTAATTTGGGTAAAACAAAGGCTTAAATGGTTTGAATGCGGTGTCGATTAAAATGAATCTCATTTTGAAACCTTCTTTAACTCAAATGGAAATTTTAAAGACACAAAGATCACCCTATTTTTGAACGCTTGTTCGTTTTCCTTTCAAATGGTAGGATTTCAGTCGGGTTTGCGGGATTAGGTATTGTCTAGGCTTTAATGACTGCTGAAATGATCCTTCCTGGAAACAACTAAAATATGAACTGAAATACGATGATGTTTTGCTATAGCTTTAGTACGGTAAGTCACTGACGGTGACGATATTTTGCTACAAATATTAGTGTCCGCTTTTGTTCATATAAGAATATGAGTTGGTAAATGGGCCTAAATGCTATAAAATCCCTCCTGAACTCAGTAAATATTTGTATGTCATGTCTGGACTTGGTACGCATCATGAATTGGCAGCATACCCTCTTCTTTAGCTATGCACGAGTAACATATACAAAATGTCCTATTTGAATTCTTCAAGTAGTCGGATGTTACGAGTATACTTAGTCTGGATCATATGCGCTTCGTGTGAGTAAACGTGTATGTTTGAATCTCGGGTATAACTTGTTATCAATGTGGGGTTGCATAAACTTTGTGTGCTGTTGTGAGTATATTTCAGTTGGTCATGTATATCTATGTATATTACCGGTAAACCTTTATGAGAACACATTGATAGGGAGGCTAGATCGGTCATTATGGGCCAAGCTTGAACCCTCCTCGGTGTTAGCCATGCACGGGATTCGTGAAATCACTTGGAACTTGTGCAACATCGGGAGAACGGGGCAAAAGCTTCCCGATATTGACTTCTATACATCTGGCGAGTGTGTATACATGAGGTATACTTCAAATAAACATAAAGTATACACGATCTGCAGATTTGTTTGAGTTTATATTTTTACATGTTTAACATTATCCATTGATCGTATGCTAATCCTTTTCCTTTTCATTTTATGTATGACCACCGCGCGTGAGTCCGAGGGACTCGTCTCCTCCCGCGTTCGATGCTGGGCCGAAGCCCAGCGAAACATTTTCATCGAGTCAGCCCATCAGCTATGCAAAACAAAAAAAAATCTGGGCCAAAGCCCATAACCGCAGCAACAGTCCGCAGCAACATATTGGGCCAAAGCCCAACAGTAGCCCCATTGCAGCAGTCCTTTTAAAATGGGCTGAGCCCATTTATATTTTCTATTCGTCATTTATTTTGTGTATTTGATTATGCAACTAACCCTTTGTTTGTTTTGTTTTTCCTAGTTTAGATGAACCTTAATGAATTAGTAGGTTTAATTTCGGTAATGGGTAGTTAGGTTAAGGAAGACTAAAAATTTTTAATTCCTTGAGTTTTATTCTCTTCTTTTCATGTGAAAACTATCTGTTATATCTAACATTTATTTTATTTGGAATAATTGATTTGCAAAATAGCATGACCATATATTTTAAGTAAAGGGAATCATATTTTATTCTTACTATCATATACATTTCAAAACGTCACTAATATGCAAATATAAACTTAAGTATATTTTTATTAAACATTGTTTTCAAGATTCATCCAATTATACATATTTTAGCCGAGTATAGTTAAATAAATTAGTAAAAGGAAAAAGAAAACTCCTCATCTTTTGCATTCTATTTATAAAATAAGTCTAGATTTTCTACACCCCTATACTCATATAATGTAATGTTATCCTAAAGTTAAATTGGCTAGATCTTCTCTTGAAAGCTTCTATTTATTTGCGAATCATTTATTTTGCAAGTCTCATTTTCAAAATAACATTATTATTTAAAGTTTAGCAATATTATTTCAAGCCTTGGCATATTTTTAAATTTTACTTTTAAATGGCATTTTTATTTGAATCTTATTTAAAGCCTTTTTGTGTAAGTCTTGTTTTAAAACGGCATTTTAACGCCTTAGCATATTTTTTTAAATCTTATTTTAAACAACGTTATTATATTTTTCTTTAAAACCTTAGTAATACTATAAGCCATTTTCTTAAAATTCAGGCACCTTATTTAACCTTAATTAATTAACCTAAGTTTGGCCGGTAAACCGTAGTTAACGGATCCTAGAGGATGCCTAACCCCTTCCCTTTAGGATAATTAGAACCCTTACCTAGAGTTGAAATTAAGCAGACCATTAACGGAGGTTTAGTTAGATTTACCTTAGTTAATAATTAGGTGCCCTAATTCATCTTAAAATCAATTAGGTGACGACTCCTAAAATAAAACAAAATAGGAATCTCCAATATGTTGTACCTAATTTGACCCGGTCTAAATGGGGTATAACAAATATATATATATATACACTAACATCCTTAATGGGTTAGATAGTAATTTCATGGATTAGATGAGCAATTCTAAGTGTATTCTTAGAACAGATACTACGATTCAGCCGCAACGTATACCACGATTCTTGCCGCAACGATACTCACAGATTCTTTAACGCAACGTATACCACGGTTATCCAATAGATACTACAAATTGTTCCAAGATATTACACTTCTTTGTCGCAACAAGATACTACTTGGTTCACCCATATTTAGTGATCAATAAAGGAAATCAGTCATATTTAGTGATAAACAATGGAAATCAACTATACTTATTGATCAATATATATACTTGCGCAATTTGATGGTGTTTTGGGTCAGGATAGATGATCAACTAAGTCCAATACGCACTAAACGGAGTGATCATTGGAGTGAATTGATGTGAACTACTTGATTCACCCATCTTTAGTGATAAACAATGGAAATCGACCATATTTATTGACCAATATATATACCTAAGCAATTTGATGGTGTTTTGGGTCAGGATAGATGATCAACTAAGTCCAATACGCACTAAGCGAAGTGATCATTAGAGTGAATTGATGTGAACTACTTGATTCACCCATATTTAGTGATAAACAATGGAAACCAATCACATTTATTGATCAATATATATACTTAAGCAATCTGATGGTGTTTTGGGTCAGGATAGGTGATTAACTAAGTCCAATATGCACTAAACGGAGTGATCATTGGAGTGAATTGATGTGAACTACTTGATTCACCCATATTTAGTGATAAACAATGGAAATCAACCATATTTAGTGATCAATATATATATTTAAGCAATTTGATGGTGTTTTGGGTCGGGATAGATAATCAACTAAGTCCAATACGCACTAAATGGAGTGATCATTGGAGTGAACTACTTGATTCACCCATATTTCATTATAAACAGTGGAAATCAATCATATTTAGCGATCAATATATATATATCTACTAAAATCATTAGTAATTTGTTGCAACTTCTTCCACAACTGTATGATCTGTTGCTACAGATTAGTAACTTGTTTAAACAGATAGTTATCTGTTGGAACCGATTAGTAACTTGTTGAAACATATTATTAATTTGTTGCAACTTCTTCCACAACTGTACTATCTGTTGCAACAGATTAGTAACTTGTTTAAACAGATTAGTTACTTATCGGAACGGATTAGTAACTTGTTGAAACAGATTAGTAATTTATTGCAACTTCTTCAACAACTGTATGATCGGTAGCAATCATTTAGGTAACTTGTCTAAACAGATTAGTAACTTTTTTAAACAGATTAGTTACTTGTTGGAACGGATTAGTAACTTGTTGCAACTTCTTCAACAAATGTATGATCTGTTGCAATCATTTAGGCAACTTGTCTAAACAGATTAGTAACTTGTTTAAATAGATTAGTTACTTGTTGGAACGGATTAGTAACTTATTGCAACTTCTTCAACAACTGTATGATCTGTTGCAATCATTTAGGCAACTTGTTTAAATAGATTAGTGACATGTTTAAACTAACCCATCTGTTGAAACACATTAGTAACTTGTTGCAACTTTTTCAACAAGTGTATGATCTGTTGCAACAATTAACTCCAATACGTTAAACATATTTTTTAGTTTTTACAATAATTTAAGCAATTGTTTGATTTTTTCCAACAAGGTGAGTAATTTATTGCAACAACTAAGCAATTCTACTGCATGCATCTATTACAAGAATTAGTAAGTAAAATAAATAAGTTTATAAATAAAAATTGTTCAACAGCCACCTTGGCTCCAAATACCACAACTAATCAAAATAAATAAGTTCATAAACATCATTCACAAATAACATAAAGAACAAAAAAAAAAAATAGAAATTGTTCAATGTACCTCCAAATACCACAACTTAAGTAATAATTTGTTCAAAGAACTACCTTTTGGGGTGTAGCAGGTTTCCTTGATCTACTTCATCTCCTTCATTTCCATCATCAGTTTCTTCATCTTCTAGTTCTTCTTCACTTTCTTCATTTGTATATACTGCTTCTTGGTTCTGTTCTTCATCTCTTTCTGAGGATTGATTGTCAGTTTGGCTACAAATTTGATTATATCTTTCCTCAACATTTGCTGATTCATAAATAAATTGTCTACTTGTTGCAACAAGTGTAAAACTTGTTGCAACAATTACAAATCTGTAGGATATCCTCTACAAACAGAACCAAATAACTGAAATTATGTCCAATAGATTTGAAGTTGTTGCAACAGATTGTCTACTTGTGACAACAAGTGTAGAACTTATTGCAACAACTAAAAATCTGTTGGATATCTTCTACAAACAGAACCAAATAACTGAAGCTATGTCCAATAGATTTGTAGTTGTTGCCGTGATTGTCTACTTGTTACAACAAGTGTAGAACTTGTTGCAACAACTAAAAATCATTGGATATCTTCTAAACAGCAAATAATTGAAACTATGTCCAATGATTAATGAGTCGTTGCAACGAATTGTCTACTTGTTACAAAAAGTGTAGAATTTGTTGCAACAACTACAAATCTGTTGGTTATCTTCTACAAATAGAACCAGATAAATACCAGGACAAGAACAAAAAAACTATCTGTTGGATATATTTTCCTAAACCCTGAACCATACCAGGACAACAACAGAAAAATCATCTATTTCACTACAAACACATAAAAACAATAACCTTGATTTTATCCAAACTTTCCCTAAACCCAAAAAAAAAAAAAAAAATAATTCAAAACTTCCTTTCAAGATTTTTTTTTTTGGAGTGGGGAGGGGGGGTTGCGAAAAACCAAAAATAAAAACTTTTCAAAACTTTTTTTTAAAACAAAATTAATTTTTTGGGTGGGTGGGGGAAGTAAGAAATCAAAAAAAAAATAAAAAAATCATTTTGGGGGGGGGGGGGGGGTGGTGTAAAAAAATAAAAATTTTCAAAACAATTTTTTTTTTCCTGGAAGTGGGGGGTGCAAAAAAAAAAAGAAAAACTTTTCAAAATTTTAAAAAACAAATTTTTTGGGGGGGGGGGGGGTTGGGGGGGGAGAAGGAGGAGGGGGGAAAAAAAAACAAATAAAGAAAATCAAAATCTTTTTTTAAAAAAAAAATTGGGGGTGAGGAAGAGGAGAGGGGGATGGTAAAAAAAAATCAAAATTAAAAAAAAAAGTTTATTTTAAAAAAATGGAGGGAGGAGAAGGAAGTGGGGGGGGGGAGGGGGGGGAGGGTTGGGAGGAGGAGGAGGTGGGCTAAAAAAATAAATAAAGAAAATCAAAATTTTTTAAAAAAATTAGGGGGGAAGGGGTGGAAGGAGGAGGAGTGGGGAAATTTGGTAAAAAAAATCAATTTATTTTTTTAAAAAAAATATTTTATTTTTAAAAAAAATTTAATTTTTTTTTTGGGGCAGGGGGAGTGGGAGGGTTGGGAGGAGGAGGAGGGGGTGAAAAAACAAATAAAGAAAATCAAAACTTAAAAAAAAAAAAAATTGGGGGGGAGGGGTGGGAGGAGGAGAAGGGAGGCACGTGGTGAAAAAGAAAATAAAATAAATTAAAAAAATTCAATTTTTTTTTGGTGGGGGGGGGGGGGGGGGGGGGGGAAGGAGGAGGATGGTGTGTGGGTGAAAAAGCAAATAAAAAATTTAAAACTTTTTTTTAAAAAAAATAATTGGAAGGGGGGGGGGGGGTTGTGGGGCGGTGGAGGGGTGGGAGGAGGAGAAGGGGGTTGGTGGGTTTTTTAGATTAAGTTGAGGTCTTTTTATATTTTATAAAAGATTAGGAAGTTTGAAAAAATACATTTTGGACCCCAATTTTCTTAATCCCAAATTTAATTGGGTTTTGCTTTCAAGTGGTCCCCATGAGTCACCTATACTAATTTCACAACTAAAAGGTCACCTATAGCTAATTCTTCCGAGTTGCTTGCGGTAACCCGCAAATTGTAACTTCATTTTTTCGTTCTTTAATAATTTATCAATTATTTAATCTAATTAAACATTACTATTTCTCTTTCTATAGGGAATAAAAAAATTATTTTAATTTTGGCACAAAATATTATTAGAGATATCTCATACAAATATATGTCCACTGTTGTTGTATCTTCTTTTTTTGGTGCATCCACTGTTTTTATGTGTTAAAATAAAAAATATTCTAGAATTCAGATATTTATAGTGTTAAAATAATACTACTAACTAGTAAACAAATATCAATATATAGACCCAAAAAAATAAAATCAAACTAAAAAGAAGAAATATTAATTGTTTGGTTAAATGGGTTTGAGTTGGGCTGGGTTAAATAATTTTGATGAGTCAAATAAATTTATTATTAAAAAAATAGAATTTTACGTGACATCGCATGCCAACTAGGAGAGAAGAAGGATTTTGTGTGTTTAATAGATTCTGAGGAAAATAGTGATAGTTCAGTGATATTCTAGTCCTGAAAAAAACAAAAGTGATGTCTGAAGGCGATTCTGAATATATGAATGACCTTTTAGGAAATTTACTCCGAATAAGTAGTATTTACCAAATTGTGCACCGTGGACCAACTCAATATTTGTGAATATTAATTTTTTCGTCACATGCTTTGGATGATATTCTTATTTACTACAAGTATTTTTTTAAAAGTAAACACTATTATCATATGTTAGGGTCGAATGCGTTTTAGTGAGGGACAACAATCCCATCATACATAAGCAGCATCTACCTATATATTATATTGGGCTTGTTACTTGTGGTCTGGGAATTGCACTAGAACATACATGGCTTGTTACTTCCTACAAGTAGCCATGGACTCAAATTAAAGGAGCATTTAATAAACAGACCACCAAGACTTATAATGGGATTGTTTGGTTTGCGGACTAAGTTATTTCGGGATTATGGACTTGGGATTATAATCTTTGAGACTAATTTATCCCACTTGAGAGGTGGTGGGATAGGATATGATATCCAAGGACTAAGTTACATATTAAATTTATACCTTCAATCAAACAAAATATAAATTTAATCTCAAACTTAATCTTGGGACGTCCCACCTTATCCTGCGTACCAAACGATCCCTTATTATAGTTCAATGATATCGAGCGAAATCTTTCACATGATAAATTTCATTTCGATTCTCACTGTTTCTTTTTTTTGACGTTCCCTATCCCTTTGAAAAGAAGGGAAAGAAAAAAGAGGAGCTTTATAAGCAGTAATCATTTTATTTATTCTAACATTGTGAAGATTGCAAACTGCTTCTCTTACCTTTTAAGGTAAAAGTTAAAGCAAGATCTGCTCACTAATTCTTGTTTCACAGGTTATTATTTTTCAACGAAAACCCTCGTATTTTTTTTTTTTGGACAAAGATTTAAAATTTTCATTCAACCAAAAGTGGCAACATTGCAAATCACCCAGTGCTATTAACTGTAATCACACTAGTCAACTAATCAGCCGAGCTAAAATCAATCTGGATAAGTATTATACTACTACAGCTGACTCTGCCATTTGCAATGTCTTTGTCCTTCAATGTGCAATTGAATTGTTACACCTGGGAAATTTCCCCTTAGCGTACAGTGAATAGACTAACGAAGGGCATGACGTATACGAGGTTTGGGCAAGTAAGAAATAGTCTTTATGGTCCTAATTAAGATTTCCAAAGACATTCGGGTTAAGGCAAGAAAGTTGTTAAGGAAAACGAGTTATAAGTTGTGTGTGTCGGGCAAAATTATGAGTATCGAGTTAATGATGTTTTAAGGATGCTTTGAGGAAGAGTTATAACGTCCCTTAGAATGGTAACGAGGTGTTAAACAAGTGTTAAGAAGGTTCCGTAAGGATTGGAGATCAAACGAGGACGAGTGAACAACTTCGGTGAAAGCGCGAGTTTTCACGACCATGTTCCACGGACCGTGGAAGGGTCCGTGGAACTGCCGAGAGATGGTGGCTGGCTGGTCGTGAACCACGACTAGAACCACGGCCGACACAAGGTTCCACGGACCGTGGAAAGTCGATGGAACTCCGACGCCCGAAATGTTCCAAGTCTTTAAATGTAATCCCAACTTCATTTATTCCATTTCCACACACTTCTTCAACCTCTCAAGACCTCTAGAACATTCCATATATTTCATCCACAAGAAAGCAAAGGAAATCAAAGATCAACAACAAGAATTGAAGTGAATCAAGTGTATGAGACTCATCAAAGCTCATCCAAGCTAAAGAATCTCAAGATAAGTGAAATAGGGTTTTGGTGCTAGAAGAATACTTTCACTCAAGACTTGTTTCTACGCTATCTAAGGTAAGTTTCATGGTATTTTCATGATGTTTGAAGTATTAATAAGTTGAAACACTTGGATTGTAGAAGAGTATAGAAAATGGGTCATAAAAGTGTGAATAGTGTCATTGTTGAGTAGAGGTTTGGATTGAGTTGTGGATATTAATATGTTGAGATTATAACTATGTGACGAATGACATTTAGAACATGGAATGGGTATTATATATGAAAGAATGCGATAGTGAACTATGGTCATGGTTAGGGTGGAATTGAAGTGAAATTGTGAATGTGGATAATGTAAACGAATGATGATTGTTGTTATGAACGTTTGGGAGTTGATATGGAATATGGCGAAGTCGTAAAAACAAAGGAAATCTTTGCCCAATTTTCTTTAGCTTTAGTAAGCACGTCTTTAAAAATGTTTAGCTAATGTCTATACGAATTCTCTTGAAGGTATAAACGTGGGCATTAAAGGAGAGCGAGCAAGTGATAGAATAGTTAAACGACAAAGGTATGTGAGGCTAGTCCTTTTTTTTTAAGGCATGAATCTTATGGCATAAATTTCCTCCTTCCTTATGAATTTCCTATCTTTAAGAAAACTACAAGTCCTTGTTCATGAATAGCTATATGAGACAAGAGATACACGATGAGTACGATAATGATGATGATAAGCTTGAGTCTACAGATTCTAGAGTCCATGATATGATATTCCCTTAAAGCTAATGATACTATTTAAAATCTAATGATGTTGATCATTATATACACTCGCCTTATGCTAGTTCCTCAGGTGAGGGCGTAGATAACTGGCGAATGCTCCATAATGGAATCAGGGGTCCACGACCTTACGTCACTCCGATAAAGTGTGATTATCTATGAGTCTCTATGCATGCATTATGATGAGTTATGATAAGTATATTATGATGAGCATATTATGATGAGCATGTTATGATGAGCATATGATGATATTACACCGTGCCTATACGGCCGGGCAGTCACCGCCAAGGCGAGCAGCTATACACCATGGCCATATGGCATGGGCAGACACCACTAGTGGGCGGCATGAGACGGTACCCCGGACGCGGGAGGCACGGACGCGGAGCTAATGCTAATGTTATTGATTATCACACACCTATATGGTCGGGGGTTTTATACATTTATGCATATATGACATGATGATGATTATGAGGGTAAGCCAGCATGCATTTTTCTTTTATAATTGAGTCGGTTACAGATTGCTCCTCATTTGATACTCCCTTATTTCATTAATGTCTTATTATTATTTATGCCTTACATACTCAGTACAATATTCATACTGACGTCCTTTTCCTTGGACGCTGTGTTCATGCCCACAGGTAGATAGAGAGACGGTGCAGATCCATAGGAGCTATCAGCGGATTTACAGGAGCCCTCCTTTATTCCGGAGGTGTTATTTTGAGACAGTATTCTTGTGTACACATATTTTGGGCACGACGGGGTCCTGTCCCGTCCATATGTCTAGTACTCTAGTAGAGGCTCGTAGATACGCAGTGTGGGTAGTATGGTCTCACAGTCTTTCATATATATGCATGTATATATATTATTTTGATAGCCGAAGAGCTTATGTTTATAAAAGTAAATATGTTTCAAATGATAATAGTTTTCCATAATTATGAGCATAAGAGTATGAATGATAGCAGATGAGAAGTAGAATGAGTGGTGCTCGGTGGTTAGCCCCGAGTGCCCGTCATGGCCCTAGTCGGGTCGTGATAGAAGTGGTATCAGAGCAGTTCAGTTCTAGGAAGTGTCTACGAGCCGTGTCTAGTAGAGTCTTGTTTATGGTGTGTTGCGCGCCACGTAATCAAACGAGGAGGCTACGGGGCACTTAGGAAAATGACCATCTTTCTTCTTATGAGATCTGCCGACGCAGCCGTGCATAAGCTTTTATCCTCCCTAATAGTGTGTTGTGATTTCGGAAATGCGCGGGAAAAGCTAAAGCCGCTCGGAAAGGGCAAGACTACGACGAAAAGGCGGGCGAGAAGAGCGCTATGAATATAGATGAGGGCGAATCACATCATGAGGCTCTATCTAATGCCTCCACTACTCCGCCTATTATGGGAGAACAAGAAGGGGCATCAGTTCCAGCCCCTATGCCTCCAGTTCCTCCACCGGCTACTTCGGGTCAACAAGTGACCGAGGCCATTCATTTATTGACACAGTTGGTTGCGCGAGCCGGCCGCGGCAAAATACGGGCCCAATTGATCGGCCAGCTAGTACCAGAGCTCGCGATTTTATGAGTTTAAATCCTCCGGAATTCTTTAGGTCAAAGCCGGATGAAGATCCGCAAGGCTTTATTGATGAAATGTTGAGGACATTGAAGATCATTCATGCCTCCGAGACTGAGTCCGTGGAGTTAGCCTCCTATAGACTCCGAGATGTAGCGGTATTGTGGTATAATAATTGGATAGCATCGAGAAAAGAGAATGCGCCTCCTCCCGTTTGGCAAGAATTTGTAGATGCTTTTATTCGCCACTATTTACCACCCGAGGTCCGCCGAGCTAGAGCAGATAGATTTCTAAATTTGACGCAAGAAAATATGAGTGCCCGGGAGTATAGCCTTTAGTTTAATTCATTGGCTAGATATGCCCCGACTATGGTGGCCGATATGGGAGATCGGGTGCATAGGTTTGTGAGTGGCTTAGGGCTGTATTTGTTTAAAGATTGCTTGACGGCTTCATTGCAAGATGGGATGGACATTACCCGTATTCAAGCCCATGCCCAAAATCTAGAAGGACAACAACCTCCGCAAAGGGGTGATCGAGATGTTGATAGAGGGCAAAGCAAAAGGGCCAGATCTATGGGCGCAGGCAGTGATTATAGAGGGGGATCACGACAGACATATTCTAGGCACTCAGGCCAGTCGGTGACTAGTGCACCTCCCCGATTCACAGGCAGGAGATTTGATCGCTCCTTTCGTTCAGGACAAGGTCAGAGTTCGAGGGCCTCAAGTTCACAGTTTGGGGGAGACTATAGCCAGAGGAGACCTCCAGTACCGCGATGCAGCCAGTGCGGTAGATTACATTCCGGTCAGTGCCGCCAGGGTTTAGATGCTTGTTATCTTGTGGTCAGGCAGGGCACATGATGAGAAATTGCCCGTCGATGAGCGGTAGGGTTGGGGTCCAGCCCACAGGATCAGCGGCTGGTTCTTCATCAGTGCGTCCGGTAGGGCAGACTCCCGCATTCCAGCAGATCGAGGTAGAGGACGAGGGGGAACATCCACTTCAGGTGCTACTCAGCCCCGCTTGTATGCTTTAGCCGGACGACAGGATCTTGAGTCCTCCCCAGATGTGGTTACAGGTATATTGTTCATATTTTCCCATAATGTGTATGCATTGATAGATCCGGGATCTACGTTATCTTACATTACTCCATATGTTGCTAATTGTATTGGGGTGAAACCCGAGCCAATCAAACCTTTTGAGGTATCTACTCCGGCTGGTGATCCCGTGATAGCTAAACAAGTGTACAAAGATTGTATAATTGTGATATGTGACCGCCAGACTAGAGCTGATCTAGTTGAGCTAGAAATGTTGGATTTCGACGTGATTATGGGTATGGATTGGTTGGCCTCATGCTATGCTAATGTTGATTACCGATTGAAAGTAGTCCGATTTCAATTTTCGGGAGAGCCCGTGCTTGAATGGAAGGGTAATGCAGCATCTCCTAGAGGTAGGTTTATTTCCTACCTCAAGGCAAGAAAGATGATAGCTAAGGGCTACATTTATCACTTAGTCCGAGTTCACGATACGGAAGCAAAGTCGCCAACTTTCCAATTCGTTCCGGTGGTGAATGAATTCCCGGATGTATTCCCAGATGAACTTCCAGGCCTTCCCCCGGAAAGAGAAATTGAGTTCGCTATTGATGTGTTGCCGGATACCAAGCCTATTTCTATCCCTCCTTACCGAATGGCTCCGGCAGAATTGAAGGAGCTAAAGGCACAGTTGAAAGACTTGCTCGAGAAGGGGTTTATTAGGCCCAATTCATCACCGTGGGGAGCACCAGTCTTATTTGTGAGAAAGAAAGATGGCTCCCTACGAATGTGCATTGATTATAGACAGCTGAATAAGGTGACGATAAAGAACAGATATCCTCTTCCAAGGATTGATGATTTATTTGATCAACTACAGGGTGCCAAGTGGTTTTCCAAAATAGACTTGAGGTCGGGTTACCATCAAGTTAGAGTTAGAGAAGAAGATATTCCCAAGATAGCTTTCAAAACGAGATATGGCCATTATGAATTTCGGGTGATGTCATTTGGGCTAACAAATGCTCCAGCAGTGTTCATGAATTTGATGAATAATGTGTTTAGGCCTCTTTTGGACCTATTCATAATAGTATTCATTGATGATATTCTGGTGTATTCTGTGACAAAATCGAACATACGAGATCATTTACGTATTGTCCTTAGAATTCTTCGAACTCGGGAGTTGTATGCAAAATTTTCAAAGTGCGAGTTTTGGCTAAATTCTGTAACATTCTTGGGACATGTGACTTCAAATGATGGCATTCGAGTTGACACTCAGAAAATTGAAACTGCGAAGACTTGGCCAAGGCCTACGACGCCTACAGAAGTTCGTAGTTTTACGGGATTGGCGAGTTATTATAGAAGATTCGTGCAGGGCTTTTCATCTATTTCAGCCCCATTGATGAAGCTAATCCAGAAGTCAGCAAAATTTCAGTGGAATGATGCTTGTGAGCGTAGCTTCCACGAGTTGAAGGACAGATTAACCTCAGCTCCAGTCTTAACACTCCCAGAAGGGCCAGAGGGCTATGTTGTGTATTGCGATGCTTCTGGCATTGGGTTAGGATGTGTATTGATGCAGCACGGTAAAGTCATCACTTATGCTTCGAGACAGCTGCGGAAACATGAAAAGAACTACCCAACTCATGATCTTGAATTGGCTGCAGTTATTCATGCATTAAAAATGTGGAGACATTACTTGTATGGTGTACATGTTGATATTTATACAGATCGCAGTCTCCAATACATTTTCAACCAGACGGAGTTGAATCTGCGGCAAAGGCGGTGGTTAGAATTATTGAAAGATTATGATGCGAATATTTTATACCACCCCGAAAAGGCAAATGTAGTAGCGGATGTGCTTAGCCGCCGATCAATGGGTAGTTTATGTGAAGTTCCTTCGGAGCAGAAAGAAATGATCCATGAACTCCACCAACTAGCTAATCTTGGAGTACGTTTAATTGACTCAGGTGATACAGGAGTTAGTGTTAATAATCCTACAGTTTCGTCCTTGAATCTGGAAGTAAAAGAAAGGCAATATGAAGATCCTAAGCTGAGTCATTATAGAGATGCATGTCATGCAAAAGAGAAGTCTCCATTTGAAACTTCTATAGATGGGATTCTTAGATACCGAGGCAGGCTATGTGTTCCGAACGTTGCAGGATTGCGTCATCGAATTCTAGAAGAAGCTCATTATTCTCGGTATTTTATTCATCCGGGAATGACAAAGATGTATCATGATCTCAAGTTGATATATTAGTGGGATGGCATGAAAAGAGACATAGCAGAATTTATAGCACAATGTCCAAATTGCCAGCAAGTGAAGATAGAACATCAGAAGCCAGGAAGATTATTGCAAGCAATAGAAATTCCTACTTGGAAGTGGGAAGTGATCAATATGGATTTTATTGTGGGATTGCCCCGTTCCCGAGGCAAGTATTATTCTATATGGGTGATTGTGGATAGATTAACGAAAGCAACTCATTTTCTTCCAGTCAGAACTACATGCTCAGCAGAAGATTATGCGAGGTTGTATATCAAGGAGATTGTGAGACTCCATGGTGTTCCGATATCCATTATCACAGATAGAGGGGCACAGTTTACAGCCAAGTTCTGGAAATCTTTTCAAAAAGGTCTAGGTACATAAGTAAAGCTCAGCACGGCATTTCATCCGCAAACTGATGGACAAGCCGAGCGTACCATTTAGACCTTGGAGGATATGCTAAGAGCATGTGTTTTAGATTTCGGTGGTAGTTGGGACGACCACCTACCCCTAATTGAGTTTGCATATAATAATAACTATCATTCTAGCATCCAAGATGGCTCCGTATGAAGCTTTGTATGGAAGGAAGTGTAGATCTCCGATTGGGTGGTTCGAATTAGGAGAGGTACAGTTAATAGGCCTCGAGTTGATTCAACAAGCTGTAAAAAAAGTCAAGGTGATCCGAGACCGATTATTAACAGCCCAAAGTCGCCAAAAGCCTTATGCGGATAACCGCCGGCGAGATTTAGAATTTCAAATTGATGATTGGGTATTTCTGAAAGTGTCGCCAATAAAAGGTGTGATGAGATTTGGCAAGAAGGGAAAGTTAAGTCCTCGATACATTGGACCCTATAAGATTATCCGCAAGGTGGGTCAAGTAGCTTATGAATTGGACTTGCCTTCAGAGCTTGAACTAGTCCATCCAGTTTTTCATGTCTCAATGCTCCGTAAGTGTGTTGGAGATCCTACAAAGATTGTGCCAATAGATGATATTCAGATCACAGAAAAGCTAGCCTATGAAGAAGTGCCTATTGTCATACTAGACAGGCAAGTACAGAAACTTCGGAATAAGGAAGTGGCTTCAGTTAAAGTTTTGTGGCGGAATAACAATCAAGAAGAAGTGACTTGGGAAGTGGAAGAAAAGATGAAATCCACATATCTGCATTTATTTCAGTCCCCGGAAGAGATCTATGATGAGACATCGAGATTATGAGGTACGTATGTTTTCTTTTATGCATATAGGTCGTGTGTGGCCAATTTATATTGCTATTGTGTTGTGGCCCTGTGAGGCAATGTTATTATGGGTTGTTGTGACAGGATGGTAGCGCCATATTACAGGGGAGACTCTGGCGAAATGTTTATAGAATCCCCGATGACTTAACATTCGAGGACGAATGTTCCAAAGGGGGGGGGGGGGGGGGGGAGAATGTTACACCTGAAAAATTTCCCCTTAGCGTACAGTGAATAGACTATCAAAGGGCATGACGTATACGAGGTTTGGGCAAGTAAGAAATAGTCTTTATGGTCCTAATTAAGATTTCCAAAGACATTCGGGTTAAGGCAAGAAAGTTGTTAAGGAAAGCGAGTTATAAGTTGTGTGTGTTGGGCAAAATTACGAGTATCGAGTTAATGATGTTTTAAGGATGCTTTGAGGAAGAGTTATAACATCCCTTAGAATGGTAACGAGGTGTTAAACAAGTGTTAAGAAGGTTCCATAAGGATTGGAGATCAAACGAGACGACGGGAACAACTTCGGTGAAACTGTGAGTTTCACGACCATGTTCCACGGACCATGGAATGTTTCACGGACCGTAGAAGGGTCCGTGGAACTGCCAGCAGAGATGGTGGCTGGCTGGTCGTGAACCACGGCCAACACAAGGTTCCACGGACCGTGGAAGAGTCCGTGGAACTCCCGACGGCTGAAATGTTCCAAGTCTTTAAATGTAATCCCAACTTCATTTATTCCATTTCCATACACTTCTTCAACCTCTCAAGACCTCTAGAACATTCCATATATTTCATCCACAAGAAAGCAAAGGAAATAAAATATCAACAACAAGAATTGAAGTGAATCAAGTGTATGAGACTCATCAAAGTTCATCCAAGCTAAAGAATCTCAAGATGTTGAAATAGGGTTTTGGTGCTAGAAGAGTACTTTCAATCAAGGCTTGTTTCTACGCTATCTAAGGTAAGTTTCATGGCATTTTCATGATGTTTGAAGTATTAATAAGTTGAAACACTTGGATTGTAGAAGAGTATAGAAAATGGGTCATAAAAGTGTAAATAGTGTCATTGTTGAGTAGAGGTTTGGATTGAGTTGTGGATATTAATATGTTGAGATTATAATGTCACGACCCAGCCCCGTGGGCCGTGACTGGTGCCCTACTTAGGCACCCAAACAAACTTACGAACCAGATTGTCATATTAGGGCATATCCAGATTTAACAGATATTATTCGTACCCGATAGCGCAGACATCACACAAATACCGAAGCGAATGCTATCCCAAGCGGTCGCCCGTGCGTAATCATCATGCCAAAGTCAAAGGCGGCGGAATGCACATCGCCCGGACATACATATATACATACAAACATGTGGGCCATATCGGCTACAAGCAACAACGGGGCCGCTTAAGGACGCAAATCGGAATCATATACGAACAAACGACCCATGACCCACAAATATGACTATGCCTCTACAAATAGAACGAACGTACGAACATATGACGGGACGGGCCCCGCCGTGCCGAACAACACAAATGTACGAATATGCATAGCAAAACATATATACCAAATGGGCTCCGGATCGGGGGAGCACTCCAAAGTGAGAATAGGTAGCCCAAACCGAGGATCACCCAATCGAGCGTCCGTACCTCGCGGGCATGAAACGCGACCCCCCGAAGAAAGGGGGTCGACGAAAGAAGTACCGAGCATGTAAAGCAGAGGTACAAAGAATCCAAATCATGACCGGAGTCGAAGATACAAAAACAAATACGAGTAAATGATCAAACTTTGCGCGGAATGCAAACGTACGGAATGCAAATAAAAGTCATGCATAAGGCTCAGAACGTGGTCACCCCGACGCCGGTGCCACAACACATCATACTCCAGAAGATTTCAAATCTCCGTACAAACTCCGAACACATCATAACGTCACATACATCAAATCATCAGAACATATCAGATGCCATATCACATCATAACATCATAAACGGTAATCGGCCCTATGGCGAGGTCTCGGAAACCGTAACACATCATACTGCCGAATATGTCATAATGCGCACGATCACGGGAATCCCGCCCTGTGCACGGCGAACGAAGTCATAATAATTGGCACGAGCGGAGTAGTGCAGAAACCATATGCATATCAAAAGTAAGTCCCAAGACTCGACACATAATTTCATATACCTATACATTAGCCTCAGAAGGCTCAAAATGAGTATCGAGTTAATCAGAACTAATATACCAAAGTTACGGACTTTTAGTTATCAATTTTTCAAAAACACATCGTAGGTCATTCTCGGAAAAATTTAGTGTCATTCATAGTAATGAGCGTTCAAACGACATTATAGGACATTTCAAACGGACCTTAGAGTCATAGGCAAACACTTCCTTCTCATATCGTACGGAAATGAATCAAACAAATCAAATAAGGGAAGTCTCGGGACTTGCGGGCCCACCTCGGGTCAAGTCGAGGCGGCGGACATAAATTACAAACATTAGGCTCCCTAAAGTCACCCATAAAAGTTTCGGAGCGATCCAGATACGTTTGCAACAGTTACAAAGGTTTAAGCATTCTTTTAACCAAATATAAGGATTATAGTTCAATTGCGCTGAATGAATAGTATGCAAAAATGAAACTCGGATTTCCAAGAGCAGAATTATCCCCGAGGTTTCGATCTTAACCTAGTAGGACTAGGACATGCCAAAAGAAGGAAATGTAGGCTTTACATACCTTGCACACACCTTATGCTCGCTTAAACTCAAATCCCGTTTGCTTCAGAATCTACAATTGGTCAAAGTTACCAAACATAAGTCACATGCCTTTGAAAGTTTATTCTTAGCCCTTATTTATCTACAAAAATTTGGCAAAAGCATCTTCCCTATAAATCCAACATCCCCGAGAATTAAACTCGGCCAAAATAGCAACAACCAACCCAACAACAACATCAACCATATCAATAATCGAATTAAAACGCATTCTAGCATGAACAGTATTTCTTTCTTCATAATGCAATAACTTCCATTCTAACTTCACACTTTCAATCCAATATCGACGTTTTCATATTTGTCTACTAATTCACGGCCATTCAAATACAATTCGGACACATTTCTCATTATTCTACAAAATATACAAAATTTTCATCAAACCATAATTCATCCCAAACTTCTACAAATGCAACAAAACTACAAAATTGTATTGCCTCCTTCCAAGTTCATTAACCATAACACTAATTCACATTCTAAAATCTTACTTTCATGATTATATAAAAACTATATAAAAATCATGTAATTCCCCATAATAACCCACAACCATTCTCAACACCAACTTGATTCATTAAACCTTTCTTTACATCACAAACATCGCAACAACACAACTAACAACTAAATAAAATTTAATTCACTTCTTTCCCCACACCATGGCTCACGCCATGCACCACTCCACACACACCCACACCAAGCCACACACACATGCATCACAACTTTATAATTCTCTTCTAATTTCAATCCTTGCAACATATATACTTATTCCATAACATAAAAACATAGAAATCTTACCTTTTCTCCAATCTTCACTTGACAAAGTTGTCAAATTGATGAACCAAGTGCTCTTTCTTCCAAAATAGCTACACCAAGTTGTAAAGGACCCTTGAATTGGTGGAAATACCACAAGAAAATAATTTTTGGAGAAAGATTTTAAGGAGTCAATTTTTCTATGGCCAAAGCCGTATAGGCTCTTTTCTTTTCTCTTCTTTGTTCTTGTTCTTGCTTTCTAATTTTTTCTTGAATCTTCTATGAGTTTATGACTCATATATAGTCCTTTGCCTTAATTTGCCACATGGAAATTAATTAAAATTATGGGCTTGGGCCATGTATGGCCGGCCACCCTCACTTTTGGGCCTCATTTTTCCTTTTATTCCTTTGAGCCCAATTGGTTAAAATTCTTGTTTTGTAATTCCCGAAACTAATTTCCAAAATTCCAATTTTGCCCTTGGCCTCCCTCCGTATTTCCACACCATTATTTTTCATGAACAACACACACATATCTTAATCCCAATCAACATATGACCTTATTCTTTACAAATCGAAATTATTTCGCATTTTCCGAATATGCTAAAATGCCGGATATAACAAATATGTGACGAATGACATTTAGAACATGGAATGGGTATTATATGTGAAAGAATGCGATAGTGAACTATGGTCATGATTAGGGTGGAATTGAAGTGAAATTGTGAATGTGGATAATGTAAACGAATGATGATTGTTGTTATGAACGTTTGGGAGTTGATATGGAATATGGCGGAAGTCATAAAAACAAAGGAAATGCTGCCCAATTTTCTTTAGCTTTAGTTAGCACGTCTTTAAAAATGTTTAGCTAATGTCGATACGAATTCTCTTGAAGGTATAAACGTGGGCATTAAAGGAGAGCGAGCAAGTGATAGAATAGTTAAACGACAAAGGTATGTGAGGCTAGTCCTTTCTTTTTAAGGCATGAATCTTATGACATAAATTTCCTCCTTCCTTATGAATTTCCTATCTTCAAGAAAACTACAAGTCCTTGTTCATGAATAGCTATATGAGACAAGAGATACACGATGAGTACGATAATGATGATGATAAGCTTGAGTCTACAGATTCTAGAGTCCATGTTATGATATTCCCTTAAAGCTAATGATACTATTTTAAATCTAGTGATGTTGATCTTTATATACACTCACCTTATGCTAGTTCCTCCAAGGTGAGGCAGAATGCTTATGAATGCTCCATAATGGAATCAGGGGTCCACGACCTTACGTCACTCCGATAAAGTGTGATTATCTATGAGTCTCTATGCATGCATTATGATGAGTTATGATAAGTATATTATGATGAGCATATTATGATGAGCATGTTATGATGAGCATATAATGATATTACACCGTGCCTATACGGGCCGGCGATTCCAAGGCGAGCAAACTATACACCATGGCCGATGGCACGGGCACACCACTAGTGGGCGGCATGAGACGGTACCCCGGACGCGGGAGGCCTGGACGGAGGCTAATGCTAATGTTATTGATTATCACACCGTACCTATATGGTCGGGCAGTTTATACATTTATGCATATATGACATGATGATGATTATGAGGGTAAGCCTGCATGTATTTTTCTTTTATGATTCAGTCGGTTACAGATTGCTCCTCATTTGATACTCCCTTATTTCATTGATGTCTTATTATTGTTTACGCCTTACATACTCAGTACAACATTCGTACCGACGTCCTTTTCCTTGGATGTTGTGTTCATGCCCGCGAGTAGACGGGGAGACGGTGCGCATCCGTGAGAGCTAGGCGGATTTATGGAGCCCTCCTTTATTCGGAGGTGTTATTTTGAGACAAGATTCTTGTGTACACATATTTTGGGCACGACGGGGTCCGTCCGTCCATATGTCTAGTACTCTAGCAGAGAGCTCGTAGACACGCGATGTGGGTAGTATGGTCTCACGCTTTCATATATATGCATGTATATATATTATTTTGATAGCCGAAGGGCTTATGTTTATAAAAGTAAATATGTTTCAAATGATAATAGTTTTCCATAATTATGAGCATAAGAGTATGAATGATAGCGGATGAGAAGTAGAATGAGTGGTGCTCGATGGTTAGCCCCGGGTGCCCGTCATGGCCCTAGTCGGGTCGTGACATGAATAATGATATCTCTGATTCTGTGGTGCTTCCAATGACTTTCTTTTGAAATCTCCTTCCATTCCTTTCAGCTCATATCTGATATATTGCTGCAGCAAAACTAAGCCCCAAAATGCATGCTCTTGGTTTGTTGCTGCTCATTCTCTGGTTTAGCCATAAGACCTTCTGGTCCCATTCTCTGACTAGTCTGTTGTAGCCTAGCCATGTCAATAGAGTAGACCACACATAATTTGAGTATTGACAAGTACAAAACAAGTGCTCAAATGTCTCCTCCAGTTGAGTGTTGCATAGTACGCAGTCTGATTGGACAGAAATGCCCCATTTAGTAACTATGTCAACTGTAGACAATCTATTATGTAATGCCATCCATATAATGAGATGATGTCTTGGAATAAGCCATTTATCAAGGACCAGTTTGCTCCAATTAGCTTTTGGATATTGAGGCATCATGGAAACATAGCCTTTTTTTATACTAAATCCTCCTAAGTCACTCAAAGAGTGCAGTATTGTTGGCAGAGGAGAATTTCCAGTTACTGATTTCCTTGCATCAAAGATCTTTCTAAGTATCCAGCAGGCGTGCTTTGGAGTTTGCATTGTTTCCAGCAGGTCATTGGCTTTTATGTAGAAAGTATGTGCCCATATCCCAATTTTTTTCCTTTTTCTGTTCTACAGCCCATAGTAGCTTGTATATTGCTGCTTTATTCCATGTAAGTAAAATCAAGAACATTTAGACCCCCAGTAGTTTTTAGTTTACATATAGTATCCTATGCTACCAGTGCTTTCCTAGAAAAATTGTTGCATCTAGTCAATAGAAATGTTCTACAGATAGTGGTTACCATAGATATGATCTTCTCTGGCAATAGAAAGATCCTTGCCCAGTATGTTTGCATCTCAAATAGTACACTTTTGAAAGGTTGCAATCTGCCACTATATGAGAGCAGTTTTGAGGACCAACACTTAATTTTTGCTATCATTTTCCCCACCATAGGCAAGCATTGATGAATGGACAACTTTCTAGTAGAGAGAGGAACTCCAAGATATTTGAATGGAAGCTCTCCTAAAGTAAGATTGAGGTCAGGCAGCATCTGGTCCTTGAAATCATCTGGCACCCCAGCAATATACAATAAACTTTTCTCCATATTAGCATATAGGCCTGAAACCTCTGAAAAGTGTTTGAAAGTATAGAGTAACAACTTTATGGAAGTATCATCAGCCCTAAAACCCTCGTGTTTAATCTTTGATTACGTATTAGTATTGTAATTATATTTTTTTTGGACTTCGTTCCCCTCTAGTGGAGAATCCCTCCAGTTCCTCCGGTGCAGTGTTGTATAGCTTACATGTGTCCCATTGTTTATCCAATGGACCAGGTTCATTTTACTAACCAAAGAACATTAATTATGGTTACCAACAATTCTCTCTCTCTCTCTTCTTTCTTCTCACTCCAAGCAAACATCCGTCTTTATCTTCTCTCCAAAAACAGAACACGTAAAATGAAACAGATGCGTACACAAGTAAGGCGTATGCAGTATGTCGACTTTCTATAGAAGTACTATATACACAGTTGAATAGTTTTGGAAGTTAAACAATTAATGAGCTTTTACCACTGTAACAAAGAGCTAGATACTGAGTGCAATAATATTACTATGCACTCGCGGCGCATCTAGCATACATCTTATAGGTTCATGGGTAGCTTTAACTCAAACTTTTTATATATATATATATATATATATATATATATATATATATAGACACACACACACACTCTAAATAAGTACAAATTATAAATCTCTTGAACCAATTAAATTAAATGTGTCTTGTTAGACCTGATGAAATCGAACCCATAATATATTTAAATTTTAGATTCGCCTCTATTTGCATCCGCCTCTCTGCTTGAAGGAGTTAACCCTCGACATTCAAGACCTTCATTCCTCTCTATTGCACTTTCTTTAAGTTGCTTAAGAAACTTCAATTTTTTTAAGTACTCACCTTGTGCTAATAGGGAACACATGGAATACATGAGCTGTAGTTTTCTTTTTCTAATATTTTTCCAAAAGAAAAGTGCGTGTGTGCTCATTAGTGAAATCATTTTCTCCTCATCATGTTCAAACCTCCTCATTGCCACAAAAAAAAAAAATGTATGATTAAAGAAGCAAAGGGGGTAAATCAAATTACAACTTTGCGCAAAACAAATGATAATGTGCATTTCCTCTCCAATATGGTTGCCCTTGATTCTTGAATCCTAAGAATTAACGGTCCTACCAGAGTTAGAACCTCGATTTGAAGGTTATGGATTCTGAACTCATCATCGAATTCATAACTCGTTTTAGTTACATACTGCTGGGCTCACAACTAAATTTGAATATGCATATATAATGAATTTTTACTAAATTTGAATATGCATAGATAATGAATTTTCTATTACAAATACTGGGTCTAAGCAAAAGCTACTGAATTCGTCCAAAATAGTACCTAATATTGTAGCTTCATTCCTGGGTCCTACCCACCACCCCAAGATCCACACAATTGGAACATACAGTTGATTGGACCCTGGTCAATACAAACCCCAAATTGGAAAACTCCCATGTATTTTATAATTTTGGGGGTAGTTCAATTTCAATCCACAATTATATTATAGAATGGTGGAAGTTGATGAATGCATGAAATCATAAAGATTCCTCATTAGACGGCCATGAAACGAACAATGTGGACCCTCGTTTGTCACTTTGTTGATGGAATCAACCACGACATCACATATTGGCATCAATATTTATGCATATAGTATTAGTATAATACTTAGTAGTGTGAAATAATCATGAACCAATTGTCCTTTTTGCTTATATATATGGTGCACTAGTGTTACTATTATCACTACTAGGTACTTGTAAATATTATTAACTGGTCATTGGAATTATGTATTTTCTACATAGTTATGATTGCACTTGCGTAAGGTTGGATGAATTTTGTTTGCTGGCCAACATGGGTTGAATGTGGTACCAATTGACAAAGAAGACTAACTCTCAAAACAACCGAAAGAAAAGAAAAATGGAAATCATGAGGGAATTCATCATTATAATCATTTTCATGCAAAACTTTGATTTTGTACGATAACAACAATATAATAGTGATTCATCATTACCCAATATAATGTATCGTGACACATATACAACATGATGCTAATTTGTGAGACACTTCATTCTTCTACCACGAAAAGACTAAATATATTTCCTATCCGCACACATTTATAATCTATGTGCCATAGAAATATCCATTATAAAACCAGATGAAATGATCTTATGTGTTTTATGTATAGATTTTTTTTTTTTTTTTTTTTTTTTGTGTGTGTGTGTGTTTACTAATTTGCTGTTAAAAAGTTTTTATAACTAAAATAACATTTCTAGCGGACTACAAATTAAACCAAATCTCCATCGCGTATCCGATTCACCATTTAATTTCGAACCTTATATATAAAAGGTTGCTGCTATGGGTTACCCCTTATGTAGTAAAGGAAGCTTGGATAGTGAAAACAATAGCAAAAGTTAATTGGTTTGCCTAGGATCTTTAATTTGAACGCTCATCCACGTAGATATTTGTCAGTTTATTTAGGTCCTCCACAAAACAATTCTAAGTTTACAGTAAAATAACTGAATACAGAATATTTATCGGGTTCAACTGAATCCTACGTTTTTTACACGAAGTATATATGTGAAAAATTATTAAAATTTCAACAAGTAGAGATTTTGAATCCATAATTTCAAATATACTATGAGTTTAGTAATAAGAACTCAAAGATTGAACACATAAAATTTAAATTTTAAATGCGTCTCTAACCGTAATTAATAGGTACTCTTAAAATTTATTAATAGGTACTCTTAAAATTTAACCAACTGCAGATCAAATAGACCTATATACAGAGAAGCTAAAAAGAGGTGAAATTGATGCAGTTCTTTGGAATTACGCAGGAGTGATCATATTTGAAAATTTTAATTTAACTAAGACGGCATATTCCATCAAAGTTTGAGGAAAGGAAGCAAACAATAAACAAACAGTAAAAATATTTCTGCACTCATATCATACTAGTATACTACTATAAGCTAATAGGAACTTGTCTTCCAACGAAGAAAAAGTAAGAGGCATAAAAGGCCCACCACCTTAATTGTCTAAATATTATACAAGTAAGTTACAAAATCTGAATATGGTAACATAGTCCCACCACATATTTCAATTCCATACGATCTTACCAAAGCATAGGACAACTCGTCATTGCCAAGAATATTAGTAAATACAAACAAAGCGAAAAGAAAGCTATTGGCTGTTTCCTCCCCCACCACCCACTCCAAATGGCTTCTTTTTCTTTTCTCTTTCTGCTGTAAGGTCAGCGACAGAGTTAAAGATTTTTAATAAGGGGATCAGTTCAAATATAAAAAAGTAAATATGCGAAGAAGTTACGAAAAATTTAATATATAGTATATATATATATATAAAAAAAATATATTTTATCTATCTACACATTATAATTTTTCAGCGAAGTGGTGTCAATTAACACCCCCTTGGACGAGTGTGGCTAGCTCCACCACTAGGAACGGTGACTGATTCAAAATTTAAACACGATGGATTCTAATAATTTTAAACAATGAATTCTGAAATATATATCTAACTCTATACATCTATACTTGTTTTTCCATGCATATGCATATAAAAATTTCGGCTCAAAAGCATAGGATATTATGTCGAACCTGAACGGAGGCTGACTCAAGAATTTAAACTTTATGAGTTATAAATTCTAGGACAGAATACATGGGTTCGAGATAGATTATTTACGTATATTAAATGAATTTCTTATACAAATACAAAATTTAAATCAAAACTTTTGAGTTCCGCCAAATCTATAACTTCAACGGTACATCCGCCCCACACCCCGAAACCATTGTTGGATCCGCCACATGGACAGGGAATTAAGGGGGGTTGAGGATGATGTCAACTTACATATTATATATAGTTAGTTCGATGGCTTGTTAATTTGTATCACTACCACTTCTCTCGAAAACAAAAGCCAAAATGCAGGCCAAAGCTTGCCATAATATTATTAATATTCCTCCAAAACTTCTGCCACCAGCAAAATTCCCGTCCACGGTGAGCCAAATAACATTACCTAGCCACGTACCACATGCCATAACAATAACTACATCACCAACTCATGAAGTTTACACACCAGAAATTGATGATACAATTACTGCCTTTTGGGATTACCAATTCCTTTTTGTGTCCCAACGTTCAGAAACAACCGAACCTATCAACCTTCGGGTGGTGGAGGGATCCATTCCATCCGATTTCCCCTCGGGGACGTATTACCTCACCGGGCCGGGCCTATTCGCTGATGATCATGGGTCCACAGTGCACCCTTTAGATGGGCACGGTTACTTAAGGACATTTGAAATTGATGGTGGTTCGGGCCAGGTAAAGTTCATGGCTAGGTACATTGAGACTGAGGCTCAGGCTGAGGAGCGGGACCCGGTGACAGGGAAGTGGAAGTTCACTCACCGGGGCCCGTTTTCGGTCCTGAAAGGTGGGAAGATGGTTGGTAATACTAAGGTGATGAAGAATGTGGCAAATACTAGTGTGTTGCAATGGGGTGGCAGGTTGTTTTGCTTGTGGGAAGGTGGTGATCCTTATGAGATTGATTCTAAGACATTGAACACTGTTGGGAAATTTGAACTCATCAAGAACTCTGAATTATTACCAGAAGATATAAAAATTAATGGCGATTTTTTGGATGTTGCTGCTCAAATCTTGAAGCCCATATTATATGGTATGTACTATGTAATATGCTACAAAAGTACTATACTTCTTTTCTTTCAATATATATATTAAAAAAAAAAAAAAAAAAAAAAAAGGAACTAGTAACACATAACTTCTTTTCTAAATAATGAAAATCGGCCGATGATCTTATTTAACGGCGGATTATTAAAAATTCATAGTTAACGACGAACTTTGTAGTTAATTCATATTTTTATGATTTTCTTTTGAGCTGGAAAAGGAAGGAAAAAGGATAGTGTTATGCTCATTGCATGTTCCGAACTTTTTTTCAGGATTTAAATTTTATATATACACCGATAAGTGATAAGGTAAATGATTTTTTAAATTGACTTTCATTGTAAATATTTTTGGTATATTTTCTGGTGGGTATTTGCAGGGGTGTTCAAGATGACTCCCAAGAGATTGCTATCTCATTACAAGATTGATACTCGTAGAAACAGACTTTTGATCATGTCATGCAACGCAGAGGATATGTTACTACCTCGGAGTAATTTTACATTCTATGGTAAGATTGTTTATGAACTTTAATTGATTCTTGTTTTTTTAAGTTTTAGAAAGTAAAAAATTGTCTATAGGTGGGGAAGGAATTAAGAAAAGAATTGCACTAGTATATAGGAGTATTCGTTAGTGTTTGTTTTAAAGTTTAGCTCGCGCTTGACCATAGATTTTGCGAAATTTGAAAAAAAGGAGTTTTTGAAGTTTTGTTGAAAAATAGTTTTTGGAATTTGAAGTTGTGTTTGAACATGCATTTTACTTGGAAAAATTTAATGTTTTGTGAGTGGAAGACAAATTTCGCTAAAAACTAATCAAATTTCATGAACAAAGAATGTTTCGATTTTTTTGAAAAGCTTCCAAAATCTATGACCTAGCGGGAGCTTAGTTCTCGGAGTACTTCCCGCCTAAAGCAATAGTAAAAAGTGAAAAAAGGAAAAAGAAAAAAGAAAAATGTGGGCATGCTAAAGAAACAAGCTTTTTCCTTATAGTAATATTTTATTTTGGGTCCTTCCCCTTTTTCCTTCTTTTTTTCTGATGCCTCTAGGTCTGTCACCAGTGCAAGGTAGGATTTTCTCTTTTGATAATATAAATAAATAAAGTTGTTAATTAGCTCCAGTCATATTGGATAATTGTAATGGTCTAATAGTATATAAAAAATTATGTTGCATAAAAGTTAAATCCTTATAAATAGAATATTCTTAGATCTTTAATTGGCATAATATTAAACGAATGCCTTTAATTTAATCTAAACCAAGGAGGAAAGATAAGAGGTAACCATTATCCTAGTATATATAAAATTGTATGTTTCCAATGATCCAACTCTATGTCAAATGTCTGTTCTTATCAACATCACATGTAGATGTAGTACTACGTTAACAAGAATGACAAAGTCAATATAAAAATAACAAAGCCAAAATAGAGCTTCATGTTATTTGTTTCAGTCTTTGTTTTTGTCTCTACTGATAGATACTTTTGATTTTGTTTTATTATCCAGAATTTGATTCCAACTTCCAGCTGTTACAAAGCCAAGAATTCGAGATTCCAGATCACTTAATGATCCATGATTGGGCTTTTACAGATACTCACTACATATTGTTTGGCAATCGCATCAAGCTCGATATTCCTGGTAATAAATTGTTTAGTTAATTAACCTTCAATTTTATTACACAACTTTAGTCTTTAAATTATTATGAAGTCAAATTTAGAAGAAACAAAGGTACTCCGCAGTAAGTACTCCTTAAGTACTCCGCTTCATCGATTTCTTTTTCCTAAATAAATATACAAAGATAATAAGCAAAATGAAAATATCGGGTATAAATATGAAAAATGACCCCCCGCTTGTTATAATAGTGATTTATTCATTTGTTCTTTTGTTCACTTCTGGAGATATTGATATCGCTTGCGAATTTTCTGCATACACTACTAACTCGATATAGTTACCTAAGTAATTATATTACGTTGAAGTGCAGGGTCAATGACAGCAGTATGTGGACTGTCTCCAATGATATCTGCATTATCAGTAAATCCAAGCAAGCCAACATCTCCAATTTATTTGCTGCCCAGATTTCCCAATAGGAAAACTAAAGTACAAAGTGACTGGAAAAAACCGATAGAAGCTCCTTCACAAATGTGGGTATTACATGTTGGAAATGCCTTTGAAGAAATTAGTGATGACAATGGAAATGTAAACATACAAATTCAGGCTTCTGGTTGCTCTTATCAGTGGTTCAATTTCCAGAAAATGTTCGGTAAGCACTATACTAATACTCTTCCTATTTAAATGAATTTATATTATGTGTACTGACAGTTTAAATAAAGTTTTAGCATAAATAATATAGATAACCGGATTTTTTTTAATTTATTTTTTGTTGATATTTTCAGGCTATGATTGGCAAAGTGGTAAACTTGATCCTGCCATGATGAATGTAGAAGAAGGAGAAGAAAAGCTATTGCCTCACTTAGTTCAGGTATTGTCCCTCCTCCATTGTCTAGGAATTCTTCTGTGGTCCAGATGTGTAGTCCAAATTTTTATAGATGCTCATTAATTCAACATTCAATTTATTATAACAGGAGCTGTAAAATTAACTATTTAAATTAGAAAAGTAACTCAATCATAGATAATTAAAAGAATGCCAAAAATATGCTAAATCCGATCTGAAAAACACAACTAGCTGCCACATGAGTATATAAAATTAGCATGTAAATATAGTCATATCAACAGGTGATCTTACATAGTGTTCACATGGTACTGTTTTAGAAATTAAAAAACTCATTTTCTACCCAACATAGCTAATAACTTAATATCTTTCATCTCGTGACACGTATGATGACACATATTAACTGTGAATATTATGTAATGTGAATTCTAAACTAGTGACAACCTACTTGTGTTCCCGGACCCGATCGATTTAGCATTTCTTTTTTCACAACGTTTTTATTTTTTGTAATATATATAAAGTTGAATCATCTTTGTGTTACAAAATTAGTTTTATGACTTGGATGCAATTTCTGAAGTTTCTTGAAATAATTATGGCTATGCAGGTATCTATAAACTTGGATGCAAATGGGAATTGCACGAAATGTTCAGTAAATGACCTAAATCCTCAATGGAACAAAGCTGCAGATTTCCCTGCCATGAATCCAGATTTTTCTGGAAGGAAAAATGAATATGTTTATGCAGCAACTTCTTCTGGTTATCGCCAAGCATTGCCACATTTTCCCTTTGACACAGTTGTGAAACTAAACACTGCTGATAAATCAGTCCAAAAGTGGTCAGCTGGTAGAAGGAGATTCATTGGTGAACCTGTTTTTATCCCAAGAGGAACTAGAGAAGATGATGGATACCTACTTGTAGTTGAAGTAAGCAATTCAATCATCATTAATTATATTTCCAATTAATTTAGTAGGCATTTGGACATAAAAAGGGAGAAAATTACAGCTAAATACCATTCGGCCATCTAATTTACAAAATATGTACAGGGTGTATAGCTAGCGTATACCTTATACTACTAAATATACATATACTATACATATAGTATACATACATATACACTGATAGTATACTCTATACTAAATATACAAATTACTAATTCACCAAAACTCAAGTTACTCATAACCTAATTACAAGTAAATCTCTATAATAAACATTAGTAACATGAAAAAAAATGGCTTCTGACATCCTATAATAGACTAAACTACATTGACGATAATAAAAAAGAAACTTTTACATTGTAGTATATATAACTTAAATTTGTTGTCTTTGAGGTGATCTGATAGTGTTATTTCATTGAAGTTGACCTAATTTATTAGATTTTGTAAAATACTTCAGCATTACTTTTGTAGTATTCTCACGATTTTGTCTGTGAAAATTTTGCAGTATGCAGTGTCAACACAAAGGTGCTATCTTGTAATTTTGGATGCACAAAGAATTGGAGAGAAGAATGAAGTGGTTGCAAGACTTGAAGTCCCAAGACATTTGAATTTCCCACTTGGTTTTCATGGCTTTTGGGCTCCTAATAACTCTGGACAAGGCAATTTACAAAATTTTAAATCCAAATGTAAAGATTCTTGGTCAGTGCTGGAGGATAGCACTATGGTTAATATTGGGAACTGAAAAAGTTTCTCCTTTTTTTTACTAAATAATCTAGTCTAGTAGTATATTCACGTACATGTCCATTAATATGTAGCATATTCAAAAGTGTTTAGAATTTTTCATAGGATTATTTTGTAACATAGTTCATTGGTGTACCTGATCCATCCACAAGAGTTCCAACAATGTCGATTCTTTTATTTCAGAAGTAAGCATTTAGTTGCATAAACTATAATAGGAGTAATCCTATAAAGGACTTTATACGTTCCAAATCCAAACAATGCAGGCTTCTCTTTTTTTTTCTTCTTGGAGGGGGGATTTGTTTTCAATAGGTACTTTTGATAGTAAAATAGTGAATAAGATGCATGTTTGTGTAAGGACATGCCTACCGTTTATACATAAAATCATTACAGTTGAATTGGTGTACATGATCAAGGACACGTGGATCACTATGACCGAATAATGAGATAATATGTAAAATTAAGCAAGATAATTATAAAGAGAGCTAAAGGAATTTAAAGCAATAGCCTGAGCCTTGGAGAAGCTTTTGAGCTAGAGTCTCCGGGCAAGCGAACAATCAGATCTTTGCTTAGTTGAACAAAAGAAATTAGGAACTAAGAGCAAAATAAGCAAGGCAATTCTTGTATATATTTTCAGATGATTCTTACAATGAGATGAGCACATCTATTTATATTAGAGCTATGGGCAATGACAGAGTCTGGATTTTTACTAAGCGGGTTCAAACTATGAAAAAGTAAACACCCGAAGAAGTCAAAGGAGGTTCAACGTCTACTATATATACATAAAAAATAATTTTAATCATGTATAAACAGTGCAATTTTCCACCGAAGGGGGTTCGGATACCCCCTTAGGCCTTCCTCCCTCCGCCTTGGCTATGGTGCATGATCCACAAATCAGGCTCTCTTCATTACCAATATTAATGCCAGAGGTAATAAAAGGTAATAAAGAGATTTAATGCTATGACAATAAATGGCAATGAAGGACAATAATGCACATTTAAGACCGGAGGAAGACTTGGGGTTTCTTCTAACAGTTGCATATTGAATGACGTTTGACCGGTGAGTTGGCATGCTTCTCCGGACCATTTGTATTTTCTGTCTCCGGTAGCGACTGCCAAGTTACTCCTCTGGAGCGTCATTATGCTTTCCCGGAGCTCCTTGCTTGCTGACTCAAGTATGACATGTCACCATCGCTATGTGTCATCCTCTAATACGTCCACTTGGTGTCGACAGATTTTACCTTATACACCTACTATCATCGGGATGCAATTTGATGTACGAGACCTCTCCACTTTTAACTAAAACTAGTTAATTGACCCGCACTTCGCGAGGTAAGGCACTTTATTTTGTAATTAATTTAATTAATAAAAAAATATACTTTAATCTAAGACAAACACAATTAAAATAAAAACTCAAATGTTTAAGGAAAAAATACAATTGAAAAAACATTCATATAAATAAAATTTCCTATTGGGAAGGGAACTTATTGCGTTGAGAAAAAAAATTATGTAATGTAAGTCTTCTCGCCCTGTATTCCTATTTAAATGCTATTTAGAAATGTTAGTAACAATCTTACAGTAATAAGATTATGCAAGCAAAACTCTCTTTACTTAATATCTTTAGAAGATAATGATATTATTAATGCATGGACGGACAATTAGTAAAAGTAATACACGGTTTCAAATTAAAAGGGTATATTTAAACTCAAGTTTCTATTTTATTTCCACTTCGTAGAGGAAAAAAGCAAAAACCTAAGAGGTAAAATCCAATTTTTTTTTATGTCACCATGAAGTGTTCACCAAAATTAATCACATGTAGAATATCTCAAAAGGCAACATTTTCTCAAATATCTACAAAATAAAACTGTCGAGGGAAAAATAACTTTTTAAAAAATCTTATAAAAGATATCTAATACGATACAAACAAACAAAAAATTGTTATTTCCCCGTTGAAACTATAATGGTTAATTGTTTTATTAAAAAGAAAGACTACAAAAGGTTCTTCTGAAAACGTCATTTTCTCTATTAATTTTTACACAAGTGACGCGGGAACCAAGCACTATATTTGCAATTTCTACATCAATCCTTTACCTCAACTATTCTGCGAGTAAAAAGGAAATTAATGTTGTTGTAAAAAAATACTTGTCATGTTATACAAGTTTGAATTGGAAAACGAAAAAGTATCAGAAATAACAACATAGTGATACCAATTTAAGAATCTTACAAATTTAATTTATGAAATGCTATTTTTCTAATATTCTAATCTTAAACTAACCATAAAATAGTTTTTTTTTTTTTTGGTGCAAAAATAGAATATATTTTCATTTTTTTTGAACAATCCACACAAGTTCATAACACAACAGAAAAGTACTTTGAGAAACTTAAATTTCTAAACATAATCTTAAGGAAACAAAAAGAAGACATCGCGATGACACAACAAAAAAAAAAAGCAAAAAATGTCAAATGCAGTTAATGTCTTTTCCCCTCAAAATAGTCCAATTACAAACAAAATTAAACAAAAGGTTGTTAAGATATATTTTTAAACACCCAAAAGATAAGAAATCAAGAAAAATGTAGAAATCTTCATACCTAAATCCATGAAGTAGTTTTGAGGAAGTTACTTGACATTCTGGTAAAAAGCAACAGCGCATAAACTTGAAGAATATCAGTTGAATTTATGTATGGATGAATGTAAAAAAATAAATCAATAATAACTGGAGAAAAAGTTAGGGACAATCTACAACACAGGTGCTATATATATAGATAAATATAAATTCAATACTGATCGGCAACCGTCGTGGATAAATTATAACACGGATGAAACACCTTGCTCCAAAATCAAAACAAACTTCTGAAAAATTTCTAACAAACAATAAAATTCTTCTAAAATATTTCTCCATAATAATATCATATTCCTAAAAATAAGTCAATCACCATACATCAAAAATCTTCAGAAGAAGAGAATTAAAGCAATCAAATCGATAATAAAAGTTTTAACTAAATATAGAGAAAAATTCAAAGGTAAAAATGAATTGTTGAAGAGGTTTAAAACTTTGAATTTACTAAATTTGTCTTTTTTTTTTTTTTTTTTTAATCTGGGTAATTATTACATTAATTTGGCATAAGAAACGGGATTGTGGACTGAGATGCGAAACAAAGAGTGATAGATTATTATTTTTTTCGTACGAAGGGTGATCGATGAGAGTGATGATTTAATAAGATAAGGATTGGGGTGAGAAGTTATTTTGTGCGTAATTGCTATTGCCGCTTTTGAAGCGAAAAAGTTTAGAAGAAAAAATAGGTTGACGAAGAATTTAAGAGGAGAGGAGCTGGAAAAAAAGGAAAGATGTGTTGGGCAGTGAATTATTTTGTCACTGATATGTATTATGTAACGTTATTAGGAAATGAAAAATTGTGTAATTGTAACTGAAGAGTTTTAATTCAATCAACTGTCCCATGCGTTTCATTGTTCAAGGGAGACACCGTTTAGTTTTTGTTGCAACGGATTGTTTGCATTGAATGGAAAAAAATATTTTTTTAATAGAAAATTTGAAAGGAAAAGGCCAAAAAAATGACAAAAAAGATAAATAGCATTTGAGGTCAAAGAGACATGCCGCGTGATGGGTCTAGTGCCCTGCTTTATATTATATATAGAGAGAAAGAGAGAGAGATGTCTTGATTCAATAATGAAGAAATTTTAGTAGGAATCACTTCCCTATTAACTAAGTCATAAGTGACGTGCATGAGTTCAAATACTAGATGCTTAAACCAAGAGCAAAATACATGTTGATTGGAATACACTGGGAGCTTATAGCCTTTTATAGTTATTCATTTCCCCTAATTCGCATTTTAGGAAAATTTTTAATACTTTATTCATGTACATCAGCCCCCAATTATATGAAGTAGCGAATGCGTTAAGTGTATGTTAAACATGAAGGCAATTAACTCATTTTAAAGCTTCTTCAAAAGATATATGTTTGAGAAGTTGTTGCAATAATAAAAATAACTTTGTTTTAAAAAAATTTAAACGCTATTTTCAAATCTTTTAAAAATATCAAGAACTCAAGTTAAATTTTTGGAAAAAGTATTTGTAAAAAGTTATTTAGTTTTTTTAAAATACTTTTAGTTGAAAATTGAGGCACTTAACCCTTTATTATATTTCAAAACACTCGAGGAACACACGCAAAATCTTAAAAAAAAAAAAAAAAAAAAAGAAAGAGAAAGAAGCTAATGAAATTCAAATTCTTTTTATTTTGCATGAACTTTTCTTCAAAATTATTTATTTGAAAAACTTATACTAGTAAGTAGTTCCTAAACCACAACAACAACAACAACAACAAGCCCAGTATAATCCCACCATGTGGGTCCGGGGGAGTAGAGTGTATGTGCATCTAACCCCCACTTGAAAGGTAGGGCGGTCAAGCTTCCAAAGATTCCTCTACCAAGAGGAGAAGAGAGGAAGATAAGAGAAAACAAGACAAAAGGTCAAATAGGGCCAAGCATATCGAAAACAATATGATAACACGAATACCAAAAAAAGCCGAGAAAGTCATGGTAGAACAAGCCCTGGGAATAAAGGAGCATTAACTACTATAGATAAATAAAATAATCAAAGTACCAATGGCCCAACAAATATAAGCAAGAATCGCATGCCTAAACCAAAGGTAATAAACAAATGAGCGAAACCGCAACTACTATGGTGAAAGTGGTAAGCCACCTAGCCTACTATCCTAATGCGAGTCCTCCACAACCTCCTATCTAAGGTCATGTCCTCGGTGTGAGCTGAAACCGTGCCATATCCGTCTAATCACCTCTCCCCAATACTTCTTCGGCCTCCCTTTACCTCGCCCGAAACCATCCATAGCCAACCTCTCACACTCGCACCGCAAAGATTCTCCGTCGTCTCTCTTCACATGCCCAAACCATCTCGGCCCTCGCTTCCCGCATCTTGTCCTCCACCGATGCCACTCCCACCATGTCTCGGATGTCTTCATTCCTAATTATATCTCTCCTAGTGTGTCCACACATCCACCGCAGCATTCGCATTTCTGCGACTTTCATCTTCTGAATGTGGCATTTCTTGATTGGCCAACACTCCGCTCCGTACAATAAAGTCGGTCTAACCACCACTTTGTAGAACTTGCCTTTAAGTTTTGGAGGCACTTTCTTATCACACAAACACTCGGGAGGCAAGTCTCCATTTCATCCACCTCGCACCAATACGATGTGAAACATCGTCGTCGATATCCCATCTTCCCCGTATAATAGACCCAAGGTACTTGAAACTTCCTTTCTTTTGTATGGCACGGGTATCAAGTCTCACTTCCTCATCCCACCTCACGCGGTACGCCACCGAACCCTCGCACTCCAAGTATTCCTCGTCTTGGTCCTACTCAATTTAAATCCTTTAGACTCCAACGTCTGTCTCCAGCCCTCCAGCTTATCGTTAACTCCGTTGCGAGTCTCGTCAATCAGGACTATGTCATCTGCGAACAACATACACCAAGGCACCTCGCCTTGTATTTGTCGCGTCAATTCATCCATCACCAAGGCGAATAGAAACGGCTAGGCCGATCCCCGACGCAACCCCATCGTAATAGGGAAGTTGCTCCGAGTCTCCTCTACCGTCCTTACCCCGGTCTTAGCTCCATCATACATGTCCTTTATCGCTCTAATGTACACCACGGGTACACCTTTAGTCTCCAAGCATCTCCATGGGACCCTCTTGGCACCTTGTCGTAGCCTTTTCTAGGTCAATGAATACCATGCGCAAGTCCCTCTTCCGCTCCCTATACCGCTCCACCAATCTCCTTACAATAGGAACCCCACGTAGTCGAGCGCCCGCATGAAACCAACCGGTTCTCCGAAATAGACACACCTCTCCTCACCCTCATTTCCACCACCCTTTCCCACACTTTCATAGTGTGACTTAGCACTTGATAGCTCTATAGTTGTCGTTCTTTGAATGTCTCCCTTGTTCTTGTACACGGGAATCATTGTACTCCATCTCCATTCTTCCGGCATCTTCGCTGTCTTGAAAATGACATTAAACATTCTAATCAGCCACTCCAAGCCTACCCTGCTTGTATTCTTCCAAAATTCTCCAGGAATCTCGTCGGTCCGTATTCTTCCCCGCGCATCCTACGAACGACTCTCCTCAACCTCCTCAACCTTATACTCCTACAATAACCAAAGTTGCGACGCCTATCGTATGCTCCAAGTCTCCTAAACACAATGTCTCCGTCCGCTCCTTCGTTCAAGAGTTCATGAAAGTATGACCGCCATCTCCGTCTACCGCGGGCTTCCTCGTACCAACACTTGGCCATCCTCGTCCTTGATGCACTTCACTTGATCCAAGTCGCGTGCCTTCCTCTCTCTCGCCTTGGCGAGCTTAAATAGCTTCTTATCCCCACCTCTGTCCTCTAGTTCTGCATAAAGGCGTTCAAAGGCTGCCGTTTTAGCCGCCGAAACTGCCAACTTCTCCTCTTTTCTCGCCATCTTATACTTTTCCCTATTCGTCCGCTTCTCTTCATCATCCTTTGTTATCTACCCGCCTTCATATATGCCCGTTTCTTTGCTTCTACCTTCCCTTGGACTTCTCCATTCCACCACCAATCCCCTAGCCCACCACTGCCAGCCTCGTGAGACCCCAATACCTCTCTAGCCGCTTCCCGAATGCAACTCGGCCGCCCTATCCCACATACCGCTCGCATCCCCCCTACTATCCCATGCTCCCCATAGCCATCAACTTCTCCCCCATCTCTGGGGCACTAGACGGAGTCAAACTCCCCCACCTAATCCTCAGGTCATCCACAACCTCTTCTTCTTCTTCTTCTTACCTCAAAATCCATCACCAAGCAGCTTATGTTCGGGTCGTAAGATTCTCACTCGGTATGACCTTGTTCTTACAGAGGCCTTTATCATCTTTTCTAAGAAGCAAGAAGTCTATTTGCGTCGCGGCCATCGAGCTACGAAAGGTTACCAAGTGCTCCTCCTTCTTCGGAAAACACGAGTTGGCTACCACCAATCCAAAAGCTTTTGCGAAATCCAGTGAGGAGACTTCTCCACCATTCCCCGTCCCCCGAAGCCAAATCCTCCATGCACCTCGTCATAACCCCTCGAAACAGACCCAATGTGCCCATTGAAATCTCCTCCTATGAATAACTTCTCAGTAGGCGGTATACTTACCACCACTTCGTCCAAGTCCTCCCAAAAGCGCCTTTTTACCTCCTCATCCAAACCCACTTCGTGGCGCGTAGGCACTAATAATGTTCAAGGTGAACCCCTCCAACGACTAACTTTATCGCCATCATCCCGTTTCGTTGATCCTCTAACCTCTACCACCCGATCTCTAAGCTCACTATCTACTAAGATCCCTACCCCATTCCTATACCTCGACTTGCCCGAGAACCAAAGCTTGTACCCGTCCACATCCTTAGCTTGTGTCCTACCCATTTAGTCTCTTGGACACAAGCTATATTAATCCTCCTCTTTTTAAGAATCTTAACTAACTCTATGGACTTTCCCGATAAAGTCCCAATATTCCAAGACCCTACTCTCAATCTAGAAGCTCCCTCAACCCCCCCAACCCTAGTCCCCGATCCCAACCGAGAACATGACCCTAGTCTACCATCCCTCACCAAAGCCAGTAAAGCAAATATACGCTAGTGAAAGGTTAATCTAAGACAAACGAAGGATCAATAATAGAGCACAAGTTAGTAATAGTCTATAAGCAAAGAAATAGGTATTCAATTAGGCAGAGCAGGAAAAATTTATAAGGCTAAATGACAGGAAATGGGCTATTGGAGGGTACCAACTCAAGTAAGTAAAACCTCGCTCACCACCGAGAAATCTGCTGCCGCCGAAATCAAGTTCTTCTGCGGAAAATATCGTTCACCGATCGGAATCCCGTTCACCGATCTAATCGCCGAAAACCGATTACCTCGCGCGAGGGGTGCCCGAAAACTCATCGGTGCGGTCGCAAAGATAAGAGAGAAGAGAAAAAAACAAGAAAGGAAGAAGGAGAGAAGAGAAAGAGAGAAGTAGTTCCTAAACCAAAGGCATATAAAAGTAGGAGGGGCAAAGTTTGAAAACAGGAAATTTGAGAGGGCCAACCCCCGCTTCTTATTCAAAACCCTTTTTCTCCCATTGAAAAACCCTCACTATCCGGCGGGGTTTTTTTGAACAAGAAAGAAGTTTGTATGATACACGCGCCGCCGTAGCTCCGTGTAACAATGTCGACGATCTTCTCATTCTCCAATTCTTCTTTTTCCTCTACCCCTACTACATCCTCCACTTCCCCATTCTCCTTTGGCTTCACAAACCCTAACCCTAACCCTAACACCGCCTCATCTGCTCCTTCTTTCAGCACTTCTGCACCGTTATTTGGGTCTGCTTCCACTCCCACACCCACCCTATTCGGATTTTCTTCTTCCGGTACGGCTACCACCACTTCAAACTTATTCGGTTCGGGCACCACTTCAAACCCATTCGGAACTTCTACCGGTTAGGGTTCCACTACGAACCTCTTCGGATCCACTACATCTGCAAGTAGTTCCCCATTGTTTGGGGCACCAAATTCAGCCACTGCCACTGCCAATTCATCCCCTTTCGGTGGTTCTTCTACTCCAGCTTCGGGTTTGTTTGGGTCCAGTTCAGGTTCAGATTCAAGTCCCGCTATGGGCTTGTTTGGTTCATTACTTGGTGCTTCTACTGGAACTGTACCAACTAGTGCTACTACTAGTCCTTTTGCTTCAACAACTCCTTCATTGGGTTTTCCTGGCTCCACGTCATCATTCCCCTCTGCTCCTTCTTCACGAGGGATTTTGTTCTCATTTCAAGATTTTCCTTCCCTCGGGTGCTTCCCCGCCACCTCAAGCATCTTCGCCCTCATTTTCATTATTAACTACTTCAACCACTACTAATAATCCGTATCTTTACATACGTGGGTTTTCACTTACTTGCATCAACAAACCTCCCCCCACCAAAGATTTTCATTTTCGACCTTGAGCTCCAAGAAAGATCAAGTCCAAAGATCATTTGCATTATCAACTCCGAGTTCACCTACCTGCATTGTCATTATCAACGCCGAGTTCTTCAAAGAAGACTTACATTTTCCTTTTTCATGCCGCATCGCACCTTCTTCATCTCCATCACCGTTTTCGGCCATCCACCTATGTCCGTCACAAGCTCCTCGTAACAACTTCTTCAAATGCTCCTTCATTTGCATTTAATACATCTTCAGTCGCCGCTTCTTCAAATGCTCCTTCATTTGCGTTTAATACATCTTCGATTCGTCGCTTCTTCAAGTTTCCGTTGTCAAAACACCGCTTTTCACTCGGTTTTTCAATTGCTTCATCGCCTTTGTTTTCCACCGTTACCACCACCACCAACATTTCTACGGTGTAGCTTCTTCTACAACTAGTGGGACTGGTTCAAATACTACGTTTTCCATGCCCACATCTTCGCCTTCACCAACTAGTGTTGTTGCTCCATCCCAAGTTTTCTCCATTGTTCGCCAAACCATCTACACCAACTTTATCCTCACACCTATCTGCGGCTCGCCAAGCTTTGTAAGGTTTATTCATACTTTGTTTGATATTGTGTTGTCTATGTTATAGTCATTCGTATCATATGATAGTTGCACTTGCTTATGACTGGAATATAGTGGGCGACATACTTTAATGGAGTTTTAATTGATTAATGAAGTGAATTTAGTTGTTTTAACTTTTTCTTTGATTTAAAAGGGAAGTGCATACCCAGAACGGTGGCTTAGTCTAAGCAACATAGACCAGAATAATTATAGCAATTGAGTCTTGTGAAGCAGTACAGGGGAAAGCGTCGAATTATGGTTGAGAACACTCTAAACTTTCAACTATTACAGAAATGTGTCATGCATTATATCTTAGTGCTTGTCCAATTTTGGTGCTAACCAAATGAAAGCATCTTTATGTTTGAAAGGATTACTACTAGTCTGTAAGCAAGGCTCATTGAAATTTTTCTTCCAAACACGGAATGATGACTTGACCTGACAGAAAAGCAAAATAGAAACACGACTCATTGAAGTTTTTCTACTGAACACGGAATGATGACTTGATATGTCAGAAAAGTAAAATAGAAACACTACTTCTCAAAAATTGAAACAAGACATCTAAACAAAAAGCCGAGTTGAACTGACGCCGGAACTCGAGGAAGAATGGTGAGCTTAATCAAGTTGTTTATTCTTAACCGTAATTACGTAAATGAGCACTATAAACTTTATCTTTTAGGATAAGAACAACATTATGAAATCATAAGGATATCTCTAGAAAAACTTCATGAGTTCACAAGGACCAATGTTGGTGGTTTGCTTAATCATTTACATATCGTGAAATTAACAGCACATTGTTTATCTTCTGTTTATAGTTGTTGTGATTACTATTTACAATGCCAATGCCTTTTTGTAATAGCATATTTACTCTGTCCTGAAATATTAGTACATTTTTGCTTCCCAAGACTAAAATAAATTTTTGACTAATTTATCAAATGTCTTATATTGTTATTTTGATGAGAAATTGTAACTTATAGTTCTTTTTGTTGTTTGTACACGTTTAATCTTTGTTCCCAAAAATTGAAATTATTCCTATTTAAGGTCGAAAACACGACGGTTGTAAAGAAACAAAAACATTAAAGACGAAAGTGGGGTGAAATTGACCCTCTAAAAGCAAAGCAAACTAAAATTACAGCGTGGAAAGAGTACTATCAAGTAAATCAGTTTCTTAAATAAGTGTACCAAACTCACCGATAAAAACAAATAAGTGTAACAAACTCAGGTTTGATAATATCATTTTTCTCTAAGCATCTACCTTACTTTGTCCTGCTTCCAAGCATTTGTAGATATATCTTAAGTGCCATTTGTTAAATATCATGGTTATTGTATGGTTGTTCTCCTCAGGTGTACCAAGCACAACTTCGGCGAACAAGTTCGAAATTTGCCAAACATCATCTCGTATCGATCGTAACTTAGTAAGGGTATGTATTTTTAACTATTTAAAGTAACTTTGACTTTTCTTATCTTACTGAAAAAGGTCACTGGGCTATGTCAGGGAATGAAGAGAGTTTTGGGGGATGAAAAGTGGAAAGTGAATAGATAACGTTGTGATTGAAGTAAATAGTCTATGAGTTTACTCAAATTTTGTGTGTTTGGATGACGTATTTTAGCTTTTCTATGTGATGTTAGGATGTAATAATTTATTTCAAAGAGCTTTCGGCGCATTCCTATATCAATTGGCTTTTCAAACCATTAGGGCTCCAAAGATAGTGGAAAGCTCTGTCCAGTTGTTGTTAGTTTTTATAGTGGAAAGCTCTATCCAGTTGCTGTTAGTTTTTATGTGCCGTGGTGGTTTCTTATTCTTCTAACTGTACTCTTCTATTTTACAAAATTTCTCAAATCTTACAAGAAAGCATATGCCTTCCTTTATGTCATCGTTAAAAAATTTAAGTTTGACACTCAAAATTGGAACATACAAGGATCACAAAGGTTAACTTATGGAGCACCCGCAAGTTTCCTACAAGCATCGGCAACCGGGGTATTATGCTTTGATAAAAAGAGGCGATTGGGTTCTATTGGCACAGATAGCGTAGCTTGGGTTATTTTAGCTACCACTCATCGTTTCCTACATCGAAATTCATTATTTTTTTTATGACAAGGGAATCTGTTGCCGCTACCCTTTGGGTGCGCATAGGGTAAAACCCCGCTCATGTGCAATAGCCCGCAAATCACCCAGCAGAGATAACCTACACTAGGCAAGCCCCGTGCGACGTGCTCGACCCAAAAGGCAAATGTCACGACCCAGCTCCGTGGGCCGCGACTGATGTCCTACTTGGACACCCCAAACAGACGTACATACTAACTCGTTATATTTTTCTCTAACTAAAACTTTCACATTAAGTACCTCAAATAGATTAAAAGCAAATATTATCTTAAGCGGTCGCGCGTGCAAGAATTATCATATCATAGTCAAAAAAGGCGGCGGAATACACATCGCCGAACAGATATACACACATATACAAAAGCACGGGCCATTTAGGCCGCATCCAAATCTGATAGATTGGCGGAATATACACGCCGTATACATACACATGTACGTACAATTAGGCCGTTTTGGCCGTAATAACAAACGGGACCGCATTGAGACAATAATGCATCATAAACAAACGAACGCACACATGACCCATGACCCACATATATGACTACAGTGCCCTACAAATCGAAACGAACATATGACCGGACAGGCCCCGCCGTACCCCAAATAATCAAATATGCGAACGTATACATCTCAAAAGATATGTACCAATATCCGGGCTCCGGATGGAAAGCGAGCACTCGTAATAGCGAGAATGTGTGGCCTACGACAGACATCACGAACCTCTGTACTACGTGGCACGAAATTTCGAAGAAAGGGGGTCGCACGAAAGATGTACCGAGTATGTAAAGCATAAAGTACAGAAATCCAAACCATAACTGAAGTGAAAGGTACGAAGAGAAAATACCGGATCAACATATATACCAAACCTGTACTGAAGATATATGTACATAATGCAAACAGAGATTATGCATAAGGCTCAGGAACGTGGTCACCACTCCGACGCTGGTGCCACACACAGCATACTCCAGAAAGTTTCAAATCTCCGTACACCCCGAACACACATATCATATCATCAAACACATCGTCAAACATATCATAGGCCATATCACCGCATAACTCCATAAGCGGAACTCGGCCCTATGGCGAGGTCTCGGGAACCGTAACACAGCATACCGCCGAATTTATCATAGTGCGCACGATCACAAACCGGCCCGGGTACCGGCGAACGAAACCATAATCATTGGTACGAGCAGAGTAGTGCAGAAACCGTATGCATATTAAAAGTAATTTCCAGGACTCGACACATAATTTCACATACATATTCATTAACATTAGCAGACTCAGAATAAGTATCGAGTCAATCGGAATTTATATACAAAAGTCGCGGATTCTTAAGTTATTACTTTTTTTTTCAAAAAATACATCGTAGGTCATTCTCGGAAAATTTAGTATCATACACAGTGAAAACGTTCAGATAACATTATAGGATATTTCAAACGGACCTTAGATTCATAGGCAAACGTTTCCTTTTTATATCATACGAAAATGAGACAAACAAACCAAATAAGGGAATTCTCGGGACTTGCGGGCCCACCTCGAGTCAAGTTGAGGTGGCGGACTTAAATTACAAACATTAGGCTCCATAAAGTCACCTATGCGAGTTTCGGAGCAATTTGGACACATTAGCAAAGGTTATGGAGGCTTGAGCATTCTTTTAACTAAATATAAAGATTATAGTTCAATTCGCCGTAACGAATAGTATGCAAAATCAAACTCGGATTTCCAAGAGCAAGAATTATTCCGGTGTTCCGATCTTCACCTAGTATGACTAGACATGCCAAAAGAAGGAAAGTAGGCTTTACATACCTTACGCGCGTCTTACGCTCGCTCAAACTCAATTCCCGTTTCGCCCGTGAATCTACAAATGGTCATATTTACCAATTATGAGTTAGTAGATTCTAAGAATTCAACTTAAGGTCATGTTTGTCTACCGAAATTTAAGAAGACCTCCCCTATACATATGACATCCCCGAGAATCATCTCGGCTCAAAATATCAACAACAACAACCCAACAACAACAACAATCATCACAAACTACATTATGGCACAAATAATCTCCTTTCTACATAGTTCAATAATTTCCATCCAAACTTCACATTATCAAACTAATATCAACATTTTCCATATTCATTAACTAATTCAATATTATTCAAATACATTCCAATAACGTTCCAAACAATATTCACAAATTCAAGCATTCCCGCCAATTTCCATATTTTATCCAAAGCTTCTACAAATGCCACAACGCTTCCAAATCACATTGTTTTCCTTCCAAGCTCACGAACAACAACCATAATTAACATTTAGGACTTTAATTCCATACTTATATAAAAGTCATATAAATTCACATAATTTCTCATAATTACATACAAGCAATTCCAATGCCAATTCAAGTCATTAAACCTTTATTTGCATTACTAAGGTCACAACAACACAACTAACAAACTAATTGAACTTGAATTCATTCTTCCTCCACCAACATGGCTCACGGCCCAAGCATGTTATTCACACACACACACGCCATGCACACACACACCACACTTCCATAATTCTCATCCACTTCTAATCATTATAACATGCAAACTTATTCCATAACTTAAAACATAAAATTCATACCTTTTTCTTCAAATTTCAACTTTCCACAAACGTCGCTCTTTTGCTAAACTAATTATACCACATTGAAGAAATAGCGTCTTGAGCTTGTTAAGAATTCAAGAAGAACAAGATTTTTGGATTGAAGTTGAAGACTTGAAAAAAAAAATTCTCTTTCTCCTTGTTCGTCGAATGGCCCTTCGATGTTACTCCTCAAATTGTTTGATTTTTCTTGAAAGTTCTAAGGATGAGGATATATATATATACATGCTCCCTTAATAAGTGAAGCACATGTTCATCACATGCTTGGGCTTGGGCCAAGCACATGGCCGGCCACCTTAACCATTCGGGGCCTCAATTTTTTTTGTATTAATTGAGCCCAATTCATTAAAATCTCGTTTTTGTAATTTCCGAAACTAATTTCGAAATTCCGGAGCTTTGCCCAGCGTCTTCCTCCATATTTCCACACCAATATTTTTCATAAGCAACATGGACATAGTAACTAGAATCAAAATATTAACTTATGTCATACAAGTCGCATAATCATTTCAAAAATTCTCGAATAGGCGAAAACACGGGATATAACAGACGAAATCCTATTTCGTCGTGAGCGGGGAGGTTTCGAACTGAGACCTCCATTATGAAAGC